>NW_027394428.1:0-34274 GCF_049309525.1 Garra rufa | reverse complement strand
ATATATATATATATATATATATATATATATATATATATATATATATATATATATATATATATATATATATATATATATATATATAATATATATATATATATATATATATATATATATATATATATATATATATATATATATATATATATATATATATATATATATATATATATATATATATATATATATATATATATATATATATATATATTAGGGGTGGGCATAGATTAATTTTTTTAATCTAGATTAATCTAGATTAAATCTTGGAATTAATCTAGATTAATCTAGATTAAAATGGCTAATTTGAATTCTGCTGAAGGCATTCAGAATATGTGTGCTACCCAAATAATGACTAAAAGTAAGTCTTTGAGAATGGATCATAAAGCTCATAAAGCTGTTCTATGATAATTTGTTGATGAAAATAAATTATGTTCAATTAGATGTACTTGTGTTTACTAACTAACTAACAATGAAATTATTTTTTCTACCTATTAGATTGTGTGTTTTTTTAACGTCAACATCTACCCAGCCCATTACATGTTACACCGTACTTTTATTTTGACAGGTTGCCATGAAGTTTCTGTGTCATACAGTATGATATGATGCTAGTTTTCTCAAATGAAACGGTAAAAGTGACACTCACAGCAGTTTGGGAGATTGAGTTTATTTGTTCATGTTAGATGAAAATGCCAAAAATTACCGGGAGCGTCACGTGTGTTTCAGTATGCGTGTAGTAAAAGCTCGTCTCCGCCATGCATACATACAGCTAGGCAAACGGAACATATCGGATTCATATTAAAACGGTCTTTTTGCATTTCAGTTTTCACATACACTAGTCCATATCGCGATTTGAATTAAGTGACAGAGCAACATTTGATTTATGAATCCAAAAAACGACGAATTTACGTGGCATTTCGCGCTATAGTAGATTCTGTTTTCATGAATGGAGGACGACGCGATCCTGTCTGTGTTTTGGTGGAGGAGACTTAAACGCGCGACCATATTCGGTATACATCCGCGTTAAACTATCAAGGTGAAAGTCATCATAGCTTGCGTAGTTTAGACCCAGCTCCTAACCCAAATTTGAGAATAGATTAACGGCGATATTTTTTTTATCGCACGATAAGAGTTTCGTGTTAACGCAGCACGTTAACGCCGATAACGGCCCACCACTAATAAATATATATATATATATATATATATATATATATATATATATATATATATATATATATATATATGGCGGTAATACCGCATACCGCGCTACTGAGCCACTCAAAATTACCGCAAGGGAAATTCCTTAACCGCGACAGCCCTAGCGACTCACCGAAGCAGTTTGTTTATAACTATGGATCCAGCATGGCAGCAAGTTATCATTCGATGCAGCCGTTCACATGTCGCGCCTAAAAACGTGTGGAAAACGCTAGGCGCGTCGCTTTCTCCTTTCCAAACCGCTCCGTAGCTTGCGCATGGAAAACGCGAGCGCGTCGCAACCACGTCGCTTCCATTATGCGCACGCATACCGCGCGTCTACATTTGAAATAACGAACTTTAGCGCGCAAAAGACGCAACATGTGAACGGCCCCTTAGATAGTGTTCTAAGTAGTTTAGAACGCAAGTTTATTTTGAAAAAAGAGCAACTTTTGGCGTTAAACCATCGCTCTGTATACGTCATCCGGTATGATTGAAACGATTGGCTATGAGCTACGCACAGGCGCATTTGATAGACATTCGTAGCGCCCAATAAACGGCTCTGGGCATTCGTAAACCACGCCTCAAATACGAGAAAATGAACATGTGGTTCCCAGACCAAGAATCATGACGAAGTCATAACGTGGTCTGGCGTTAGCCAGGCTAGTGCCACGTTAAAAAAAAAATCTAAAATTACGAGATTAAAGTCGTAATATTTTGAGAATGAAGTTGAAACATTTTGAGAATACAGTCGAAATGTTTTGAGATAAAGTAAAAATTTCAAGAATAAAGTCTAAATGTTTTGAGAATAAAGTCGAAATTTTCGAGAAATAATTTAAAATATTTAGAGAATAAAGTGGAAATGTTTTGAGAATAAAGTCGCAATTTCAAGAATAAAATTGAAATGTTTTGAGAATAAAGTCAAAATTTCTAGAAAAAGTCTAAACGTTTTGAGAATAAAGTCGAAATTTCAAGAAATAAGTTGAAATATTTTTAAAACTAAATTGAAATATTTTAAGAATAAAGTGGAAAATTTGACAATAAAGTCGAAATGTTTTGAAAATAAAGCGGAAATTTTGAGGATAAAAAGTCGAAAAGTTTTCCAATGACAAGCGAGTAGCTAGACCTGTCGTTTCCATAACAACAAGAAAAAATTGGGAAAGGTGACGTTATATCGACTTTTATTTTATTGTTGTGAACCGGATTCGCCTCGCCGTTAACTTCAAAAACCGACGTGCATTGCTAGCTTCTTGAGCCGCACATCGACACGTACAGTAGCGCCGTTGCGCTTCGGGCGTCCCCTTTTCGAGTCCCGGCTCGCAGACCTTTCCCGATCCCGTCTCCCCTCTCTCTCTCTCTCTCCCTCCCACTTCGCTTCATGTCTAAATACTGTCCTATCAAATAAAAGGCAAAAATGTCAAAAAAGAAAAGAGCCAGCTTCCTCTTTTATTGACATTTCTGCTCCACACATAGGCTACTGTTGCTGCTGTTGTTATAGCATCAAAAAGACCCTCTGCAGCAACGCATCCAGATTTTTTTGCAACTAAAAAAGCGCGCCTGTCAACTTTTTCTTGTCAAAAAAAGATGCCAAGTAAACATTTAAAAAAAATCTTTTAAACGTTTGGGTGGAAACACCAATAGTCATGTATTTGTTTTCACAACAAAAATGCCTCTTGATATAAAGAGCATTATTTCCTTAAAAGTTTTGCAAACTGAACCTGTAGAAGTATATACACTGCCATTCAAAAAACCTGTAATATTGTGAAATATTATTGCAATTTAAAATAGTGGTTTTCTATTTTAACATACTTTCAAATATAATTTATTTCTGTGATGCAAAGCTGAATTTTCAGCATTATTACTCCAGTTTTCAGTGTTGCATGATCCTTCAAAAATCATTTTAATATGCTGATTTATTATCAATGTTGGAAACAGCTGTGCTGCTTATTATGTTTTTTGGAACCTGTAATAATTTTTTCAGGATTTTTTGATGAATAAAAAGAACAGCATTTATAACAGAAATCTTTTGTAACAATATACACTATCTTTCAAAGTGCAGCACAACTGTTTCCAACATTGATAATAAATCAGCATATTAGAATGATTTCTGAAGGATCATGTGACACTGAAGTAATGGATGATGGAAATGCAGCTTGGCATCACATGAATAAATTATTTGACAGTTTATTAAAATAGAAAACTTATTTATATTGCAATAATATTTCACAATATTAATTTTTTTTCTGTATTTTTAATCAAATAAATGCATCCTTGATGAGCAGAAGAAACATCTTTGAAAACATTATAAATCTTACTGATCCCAAAAGTTTGAATGCCAATGGATGTATAAAATGATATTTGTATTTTTACATAGAAATGTGATAATCTATGAGTTCCGCACATTAGCAACAGTTGTGCTGGTGACAAACAAAAAGCAAACAAACAAAAGTGAAACGCTGTCAGTCGCAAATGAGGGGAATATGACTAAATCATTCTAAACTCTGGAAAGCGTCCCAGTCTTCTTGATTAAATGACAACCTTGAGATCTGCAGCAGGAGGTCCAGCTGTTTCTAGCGCTACAAAAAATATTTACTGGCTTCCCTCTGCGAGCATCCAGATGTGTGAATGCATGATGAGCGTTAACAAAACAATGCAGGTTCTATTGCTTTGCTCTTGCAGCAAAAGTGCCAGGAGTTCAGGTGGAGTTCAAGGAAGTGTGGAGGCCGCGCAAATCATCCTGGAGGAAGGAGGGGGGAGGAGACCCTCCGCATTAAAGAATGAGCGAGTCGGAGCCAAGTTTCCCCTGGCGACTCAAATATGGGAGGGAGGGGAAGAAAGCGACGCCTCTTTGAGCAGCTCCAGTCTCCAGCTGTTGGTATTACGCAGCTGATGATCTCTGGGTGGGGAGGATGTGCTTTGAAACTGTGCCAGTCACATGGCTGCTGCATTAATAAGCATTGTTTTGGACCCCGCAGCTGCTGAACCGCCTGGCTGTCCTCACAGACCTGTGTGATCATGGGTCCCGACACACTCTGGCATACAGTATAATTAAAAGTAAAAAGACACTCACGCTACTTCAAAAAAGGGGTTAAGCTATACCTTTGCAATGTTCTGACATCTGGCATCAGCATGTGCTGTTAATGCGGAGTCAAAGCATTTGGAGGGCTCAACGACAACAGTCCTCAGTAGTTAATTTAAATGTTTTTCTTTACAAAATATGCAACAAGCTGGAGATATATTGTTATAACAATAATACTATATGCTATTATTATATTATGTATAGAAATTTATTTTTATATTTGCTAAAAAAATATTTTTTTGTTCATTATTAACATTGTTTTTCTTTACAAAATATACAAGCTGGAGATATATTGCTATAATAATATTATATTACATTATATTATATATAGAAATGTTTTTATATTTGCTAAAAAATACATTTCTTGTTGTTTAATATTGTTTTTCTTCATAAAATATGCAACAAGCTGGAAAAATATTGCTATAAATGTGGTATATGATATATAGAAATGTATTTTGATTTTTGCTAAAAAATAAATTTTTTGTTCATTAACATTGTTTTTCTTTACAAAATATACAAGCTAGAGACATATTGTTATAATTATATTAATAATATGCTATAATTACATTATATTATATATAGAAATGTATTTATATTCGCTAAAAAATAAATTTCTTGTTCTTTAACATTGTTTTTCTTCACAAAATATACCACAAGCTGGAGCAATATTGCTATAAATATGGTATATGATATAATATAGAAATGTATTTTTATATTTGCTAAAAAAAAATTTTTGTTCATCATTAACAGTTTTTATTTACAAAATATGCCACAAGCTGGAGCAATATTGCTATAAATATGGTATATGATATTATATAGAAATTATATTATATTATATTATATAGAAATGCATGTTATATTTGCTAAAAATATATATATATTTTGTTCATTATTAACATATTTTTTGTTTTTATTTACAAAATATGCAACAAGCTGGTAATATATTGCTATAATTATGGTATATTATATTATATAAAGAAATGTATTTTTATGTTTGCTAAAAAATATATATTTTTGTTCATTATATGTTATTATTATTATTTGTTACATTATTATGTTTTTCCCTTTACAAAAATATGCAACAAGCTGAAGATAAATTGCTATAATTACATTATTATATGCTATAATTATACTATATATATATATATATATACACACAATTATGGTATATTATATTATACACAGAAAACTATTTTTAGATTTTCCCTTTTTGTTCATTATTAACATTGTTTTTCTTTACAAAATAAGCAACAAGTCAGAGAAATATATTATATTATACAGAAAATCAAACGTTTAAGTTTGCACGACATGAAAAAATGAACGTTGAGTTTTTAGCAATGCTGTTTTATATATGCAAAAATATATCTTTTTCTGTTCATTAAAACTATTTTTTTTACAAGATATACAGTGTATTTCTATAATTATTATATTATATATTTTACAGTATATTATATTTTATCATACAGACAACCAGTCGTTCAAGTTTGCAAGAAAAAAAAGATAAAATTAGATATATTTTTTATTTTGCTATTTTAATTGGCAATGCAGCAGTTTTTAGCCTTTCTATATATGCATATTTTTTTTTTTTTATATAATAATTTATATTATATTATAGAAAACTAAATGTTGCAAGGAAAAAAATAGATCATTGAATGTAAAATTGTAAGCAGTTTTCAGGATTGCATTTTTATATTTGATGTTAAAAAAAATATTTTTTATTAACAAGTAATGTAACGTAACGTAATACAACACCAAATGCTTATTTTTGCAAAGCATAAAAAAAGATCAATGTAAAATTTTCATTGGATGCAGCAGTGGACCAACAGCTTGAAACAGGACCAACAGTCTCTTTTTAGACTGGGCCCGGGTCATTATTAAGTAAACAGAAAGTGTTCAGATCTTGAAAAGGAATAAGAGATACTTTGAATTTTCCTTCTAACTATGTTATGCTTTGTTGTCATTAAAGCAAAAAGAGGGACAAACCAAATACTAAGTCATTAGGAATGAACACGAACTTCACTGTAAATTCAATATTTCAGTCAAACTGAGAAGACGAATACTTAATGCGGCCTTGAAAGAAACGCCATTTGTGCCTCGAGACAGAATAAATACAAACATGTTGTGATATTTCGGGCTAATTTTGAATGCAAGGTAATCAAAACAAGTCTCTCCCCAAGCAATTCTCTCTCACGGGGAATGAAATGGATGGCCCACTGTGATTGCAGATTAGCCTCGTTTCATTGGTCGACTTCGACGCATACTAATTTGCTCCAATCTAAATGCGCTCAAGAGGCCCATCATTCTCATTTAGAGTTCTGGTATTAATTCCTCCTCTATGGCTGCTTAGCAAGACATTACAGTGTGTCTGACTTTTTCATTCTGCACTTTACACAGCGCTCGTTTCCAATAGTGTAAAACATGATTTATCGCTGCCGTTCATTAGGGAGTGTCTTGGTCCGGCCCAAGTGTGTATTGAGCTGCAGTATGAAGTGCTGAAGTACGCTGAATGAGGCCAGTTGGGACCGCTAGGGAGGCTCTGTGAGTCATACTGTGAGACCTCAAAGGAGAAGCAGGACGAGTGGAGAGAAGCCCCCCGGACTCCTCTTACACTGACATCACCGCCTCCAGCCACCCACACCTGGAAATAATCAGCAGCTCCACAGCATGAAACGCACTGGGAATGTGGTCAGTATCACACACAAGGCGGCAAAGCAAATGAATCATAGTAATGGACTGCATTTTAGAAATGCTTGATCAAAATGTTGATTCTGACAAAGCGGTTTTCAATCTTTTTGAATCCAAGGCCACACTTATGTCCAAGGCCTTTCTATCTAAGCTAGCGTACAGTGGTGGCCAAAATGATTAGAACACTAGTATTTTCATCAGCTAAAATGGTTTTAAGTCAGTTATTTCTGTCTTATACTGTAGTGTGTCAGTAGGAAATATCTGTTTACATTTTCAAACATTAATTTTGCCATTATTTGTAATAATCCAGTCAGATTTTTGTTTGCACAAGGAGTCTGACAACAGCCACACTCTTAAAGTAGTTCACTTTCAGAACAAATATTTACAGATAATGTACTCACCCCCTTGTCATCCAAGATGTTCATGTCTTTCTTTCTTCAGTCGTAAGGAAATTATGCTTTTTGAGGAAAACATTTCAGGATTTCTCACCATGTAATGGACTTCTATGGTGCCCCCCGAGTTTGAACTTCCAAAATGCAGCTTCAAAGGGCTCTAAACGATCCCAGCCGAGGAAAGAAGAGTCTCATCTAGCAAAACGATCGGTTATTATTATTTTTTTGTTTAAAATACAATTTATATACTTTTTAACCTCAAATGCTTGTCTTGTCTATGTCTGTGTGTACTCTGTGTAGAGATTAAAAAGTACATAAATTGTAAAGTTTTTAGAAAATAACTAATCATTTCGCTAGATAAGACCTTTCTTCCTCGGCTGGGATCATTTAGAGCCCTTTGAAGCTGCATTTAAACTGCATTTTGGAAGTTCAAACTTGGGGGCACCATAGAAGTCCATTATATGGAGAGAAATCCTGAAATGTTTTCCTCAAAAAACAATTTCTTTACGACTGAAGAAAGAAAGACATGAACATCTCGGATGACAAGGGGGTGAGTACATTATCTGTACATTTTTGTTCTGAAAGTGAACTACTCCTTTAAAAATAAAGGTGCTTCATGATGCCATAGAAGAACATTTTTGTTTAAATGGTTCCATGAAGAACTTTTAACATCTAAAGAACCTTTCTGTTTCACAAAAGGTTCTTTATGGCAAGGTTCTTCAGATTATTAAAAGGAAAGAAAGAGATGGTTCTTTAAAGAACCTTTAACTGAATGGTTCGTTGTGGAACCAAAAATGGTTCTTCTATGGCATCGCTGGGAAGAACCTTTTAAAGCACCTTTGTTTTTAAGAGTGTAGTGGTCCACACAGAAATCTGATCTCATCATCATCCACTCTGTCTGGAATCACAAGAAGAAACAAAACAAACTGAGCCAAACTAAATCCAGAAGTACACAGGCAATGTCTCCAAGGTGCTTCAAGAAACCTGCAAAGCTACATTACTGTTAAAAGCTTTAGGCACTGTAAAATAATATCATAAATAGCTTTCTTTACCAATTAACTTCTGTTTACTGAATTAAATCAACATTTGCTATGACCATCCTTTGCGTTTAAAACAGCTTTTGCCCTAAAGGTGCACATATTTCCAACTGACACATACAGCAAAAGATAGAAATAACTGACTTAAAATACTAGCTTTCTAATAATTTTAGGCACCACTTTAATTCTGTTTCAATAAATGATGATTTCTGTTTATTGTTGTACATTTTTATTTGACTGTGTTTTGCATTTTAATTAGGATTATGCTAATGTAACTACATTTAAACAATTTAAGGATGCATTAGGGCCCTACAGGAAGTTGGCTCTTTAGAGAACCACTGTTCTAACCCTAATAAAACACACTCACTTACAAGTACATTTTACTACTACTAACATTTTTATGATTATATTATTGCAACGTACTTTTTTATTATTGTTTATTGTTGTTATTTAAAAATATTAAGGCCTGGTTTCATGGACAGGGTTTAGACTAAACCAGGGTTAGGCCACAGTTCAATTAGAATGTTTTTAGAAAAAAACATTACTGGTGTGCATTTAGAGACTAAACAAAAGCACTGTTATATTTTAAGATCATTTTTTTTAGTTGAAAAAGCTCAGACTTACATTTTAGTCAGGGACTAGGCTTAAGCCTTGCCTGTGAACCCGGGGGTAATAATAATTAAAAAATGATTAAGATATCAAATTAAAATATCAAGGAAAAATAAATAAAATAGAAATTATTGTGAAAAAATAAAAATATTTAATGTAAAAAATACTCTTTCTTTATCCATATTTTTCGATATTGAAGGAGATAAATATATTTACACGTACAATTCTCTCATATCACACTAAGTTTGCATTCTTTTTTCTCCTAAGCTTGCAAAGGATACTTAGTATTATCCAAAAAAATGTACATAATTAAGTATTACAGTAAAAGAACACACACACACACACACACACACACACACACACACACACACACACACACACACACACACACACACACACACACACACACACACACACACACACACACACACACACACACACACACACACACACACACACACACACACACACACACACACACACACACACACACACACACACACACACACACACAAACTCCTCTTCTCTAGCTTGCTTTCTAATCTAGTTATATAATAAACCTGACTTGGTATATTACAATTATTGCTGGCTCTTTGATAAATTGCTTTTGTTCTTCTTTTGTAAGTCACTTTGGATGAAAGCATCTGCTAAATACATAAACTTAAAGCAATTAACTTAATGTAAGTAGCCTAGCCTGTTTGGCAGCCTTTATGTCAGAAGTACACTTATGTGATGCCTTAAATGCTGTCTATGTAGGCAATTTGATAGGTTTTGTAACACAGCAGAAATATTACAGATGCTATTAACCTTATTCTTCAATGCAGAAGTAAGCCTATGGGCAAGACTTCTGGTTCATGTTAGGAAATAACGAGCAGAATAACAATGTGCAGTAAACGCTAAAACAGTTTGCACTTCAAACCAGTGTGTTCTTAAGATAATACATTAAAATAATATGGTGAGACACACCAATCTGCAATATAAAAGCAGCAAAACAAGCTGTTTTGTACAGCTAAAAATAGCTATACACGGATGAGACCGGAAGACAGACCCATAAAATTTACAAATGGCTGTGCCAATTTTACTGCCCCCCCCAAATAGTTGACTAAACATTAGTTGACAAGAATATTAACAAGACTTTGTGCTTTTGTACAGTAAAGAAAACAAACAGGACACTGTTTCTGACATTTCAGTCTCTGCACACTGGAACACAGCACAAAACAAGCACTGCAAAACTCAGCACATAGGCGTTGTGCCTCACAAATGAAGGAATATATCTAGAGAAAGCTTAAAATGTCTATTTTAGATTGAACCAATTCATTCAAAAACAAATACTCTCTAATTATGTAATCAGTCTGAAAGGTGCATTTCTCTCCAAAGGCCCATCCACTGTACTGCGGAGATGGTGAGTCAGCATCCACTTTGGCTTTGCAGCAGACACATTGACTAGTTTATTAATGAATAATTAAAATATCTCCTTGCAATTTTTCCAACACACAGTCATCAGTTTTGCAAATGTTTTGAAGCAAGCTTTGTGTGTGCGCACTTGAGTGTTGAATAAGATATATATTAAAGGCTCCTTACGGTTTAGTTCCCAATCCCCCAGTATCTATAGAATTAATTGAATTGGTGTAAATGTGCTATTAGTCGACTAACCACACATTTATTCAACTAGTCAACTAGAAAAATCTTTAGATGAGGGCTGCCCTAGCCAACTTGATAACTTCTCCCAACCCAAAATTAAACCAATCCCCCTTTTTCAAAAACCTGTTAAAATATGTCAGAAAATCTGAACACGCAAACAGTTGATAGCCAAAATATACCTTCAAATATTTAGATCGGCTACATTTACATTTGCTTTGTTTAAACGATTAGTTCACTACCAGAATAAAAATTTCCTGACTCAATCCAAGACGTTCATGTCTTTCTTTCTTCAGTTAAAAGAAATTACGTTTTTGAGGAAAACATTACAAGATTTTCCTCCACATAGTGAACTTCAATGATGCCTCGACACGATCCCAGACGAAGAACAAGGGACTTATCTAGCAAAATGGTGTCATCTTGTTTCGGTTCCAACTCCGGTTTTTAAATTAAATTTTAAATGGATGGGGTTGTACAGTGTCTTCAAAGCCCCCCAAGTGCCATTTTCCCCCAAACTATACAACTTTACCCCCAACTGTTGTCTAGGGCAGGCAACACCCCGTGTGCTATGTAATGACACGCCCCACAGAACTGAAGGGCGGGGTGAGCAGAGGTTCATATGATTTAAAGGGCCAGGTACTGATATCGCTTGTTGAGAACAGAGGCATTTTTTACCAGGTAAAATCTGTGTTTTTTTACACTAACATAGAGAATTTGTAATCAAAGTATATGACAAACTTTTCATTTGGACCCTAAAGCATCATATTAACTTGTGGAAATTGGGCATTGGATGACCCCTTTAATAAATTCAAGGCACTATAATTTCCTCATCCATTTGATACAAAACTTTTATATAATTTAATACATTACATATACACTACCAGTCAAAGGTTTGGACACACTTTAACATTCTCTTTGATGGATAAGTGTTCAAACTTTTGACTGGTAGTGTATCTCAAAAAAATATTTTGTCTATTCGTGATTTATGAATTTATTTATGAAAACTTTGTTTTGAAGTATAACTAGACTATTTGTTATGTTTGTATATTTGTTATGAAAAAACTTCATTAGCCTAGCCTAAGTTGATTTAATATTGTTCTTAAATTTTAAGTAGTAGTTAAAATTTAAGAAAAAATGGAATTAGGTTGTAGTTTATATTTAAAAAAAAAAAAAAATTTTGTTAGACTGCAGATCAAAATAAAAGAATTCTTGATAGAATCATAATCATAATTTTTGACATAATTTAGGCTATACTTTCTTTGACTGCAGAAAAAATTAACTATTTAAAATTGCAGTGTTAACTTACGAATTAAAAGAAAGACAAGAAATAAATCACAAGAACAATTGAGATTATTCTTGTAATTAAGAAAAATTATCTTTGATAGTGAGCATCAGTCAAAAATATTAAAACATATTTAAAAAAAATCTTTGTGATAATTCTATCATCTTTAGACACCACACACTATGCAACTTTTTTTGCAGACTGCAAACAGCGACTAAGCCCAACTGGAACAGACCCGGTCTGACAGTCGTGTAGCGTGTTCTCAGCTTGAGTTATAATTTACTCAAGAAGATACAAAAGAAGATATTCTGTAGAGTGTTCGTGACTGTTTGGGTGAACAATTTCTTTAACACATAGAAATGGAGATCTGTGAGGATAATTTTAAATGTGGTGTTCAAAATGTCTTTTTCTTGTCCAAACTACTATTGAGCACAAAAAGTATGAACTGTGTTCACTCACAAATAAAAACCACGCCAAACAAGGGCTTTTTTGTGTGGAAGGCTTTTAAAGCTAGTGATGGTTTTCAAATTAAGTTGTACAACAAGGTCCAAAACCTACACTCTGTAATTCTTTGGACATTGTAAAATGGGAGGAATTTAGGTCAGACCACAATAGCTTTGCTTCATCCTTCATCGAGCATTGTACAGTAGCACGCAGGAACGTGCTCCATGCTCCCTAGAAAAAATTCTGCATGCTTGCAGTTCATACAAATCCGGCTATAAGCCGCTGTGTGCCAAAAGCCTTTACCCCAGATACGGCTGAAGATCTTTCATAAAAATGACTGTAGCTCTCACTGTTGTGTGTCCTCATACATGTAGAGCAGCGGGAGACATCAGGACATTAGCCAATCATATACATGGATGTGTCCATTGTCATTTTGATGACATTCTCACACACTAACACTCACTGAAACCCCCTCATACTCATTCTATATCAGCCTAGGTCTTTGTTTACAGAACAAGGCACTCTTTGTGGCTACACTGTCAGGTAGCGTTAGCGAGCTGTGTCACCCTCTGTCTCCCACAAGACCGCACCAAGTTCCAGTCACAGTACTGCCAGGCTGCCCATGGGAGCCATGGGATACAATAGCTCCTTTTGTGCCTCATCATCAAGGCATTAGAGCCATTTTCATCAAGGTGGAGGGGGGTCAGGCACGGACACAGAAAGAATCCATGACGCAATGGCCACAGCCCAGGTCTATTCTTACACAAAAGCTGAGAAGATGCTGCTGACTAACTCTTCTAATGTGATTTAACAATAGTTCTGCTCTTATCCTCTTGACTAAATGATAGTAGTGATTGGCTGAAGAGCTGATTTCTCCCCAGATATGCTCAAATGTCAGGGAGTGGGAGTGTGGAATGGAGGTGTACTGACTTTAGTTGGACTAGACGCCATATTCAATCTGACCAGGGGCGTAGGAGGGAACTGAAAAGTGAGAGGGGTGCATTAAAAACCTTATTAACTTGGTTCATGAATATTAATGAAGTCATGTTTGCCCAGTAGATGATTAGCACTCGCACATTCTTTCACTTCACTGCCAATGTCATCGTACGAGCGGCCAGCAGTAGTTTTTTTTTATTTTTTTGCACAGCAGCCAAATGTTAAAATATGTTTATTTCACAATTTTATTTTATTACAGACACTATACTGTGATGCAAATTAAACAGGATGTAAAGCTAATTGCACGTTTTAGTGTGGGTTTGCTTTTAGTGTTGCACAATTTGCAACCCAAAATTGTGATTATATAGCAATATGATGATAATAATAATACATTATTTATTTATTATAGCAATATAACAATACTACTACTACTACTAATAATAATAATTATAAATAAATAAAACAATAGTTATTATTTTTGTGATTGTTTTTTTGTGATTATGTAATGTCTCACTGTAAAATTAACTATTTAATAAAATATAATAATTTTGTTTTATATAACAACAGCAACAGCAATAATGATGATAATTTTAATATATTATTTTATTATTATTAAATAGTATGATACATAACAAAATATAAATACATAAATATACGAATTAAAATGAAAAAAATATATTATATTTTTTGTAAATTATTCGCATCATAATAATAATTATTATAATAACAGTTTTTTATTAATGTTATTAATGTGTTCATTTGTAATAAAACATTTTTATGTTTATTTTTTGTTTTTCCACTGTATTTTATGTTTCACTGTATTTAATAACATTTTATTTTATATAACACTATTAAAGATTATGGCAATAATAATAATAACTTATTACATTATTATTTTACTACTACTACTACAAGTAATAATCATCATCTTCAGAGTTTTATTATTGTTGTTATTATTATTAATATATTTATTTGCAATAAAACAAAAATAAATTAATATTGTAATGTTTCATTGTAAAAATTAAGAATTTAATAAAATATAATGTTGATTTTATAAAACAACAATAATGATGACGATGATGATAATGATGATTATTATTATATTATTAAACAGTATAAAGTATAGTTAATATAAATATAAAAATTATAATGAAAAAGTTAATATTGTAAATTATTATTATTAATATTGTATAATACATTATGTATTACTAATATTATTATCATTATTATTAAACAGAATAATATAAAATATAAAATTCATATAAATATAAAATTGAAAATAAAAACAAATAATAATAATAATTATTAACCCTCAAAGACCGAGACAGCCGCCGGCGGCTAAAAATAACTATTGGTCTTAAATGTTTAATAACTTTTGAACCGCTAATCCAATTTGAATGCTTTAAAAAGTCTCGTAAAGTACAGAGTCTGCTCTTTTCAGTGATATCGCATTTGTCTCATTTGGATATTCAGAGGCTCCGTAGTAAGCGTGATTACGTCATCACATTTCCTCAGCACTGATTCGTCAGATGAAATCAACATGTTTTGGTCCTCTGAGCCAAACAGGAACGATTGTTGATGCTTAGTCCCACCCCTGTGCCCCGATTGGTTCAAACTGTCATCTATTCAACCAATAAACATAGGTTTTGGTCTTTTGAACCACCGATTAGTATGTTTCTTTGCAGATCTGAACAGACGCAAAGTGAAAGCAAAGTGCGTCTTGCGTGCATGAAAACAAACGCAAAATAACACATTTGCATGACAGCATTCTTTGAAAATGTACAGAAATACTCACGACAGAGCCCTTTGACATAAAACAAACCAAAAACAAGGATGAAACAACAGTAGATATCGGATAAAGCACTGGAATGTGGGTTTTCGGTCACTAGGCGATGTCCCGGTAAAATAGATTCCGACGCAGACTACAGCCAGCAGATCCATCTATTTGGTTGTTATATTATGTAACTAATTATTATATAGTTTTTAAAGATTATTTGTACTATTTTTTTCGGTTGCACTCTGTATATTTCTCTCTCATTTTGTGTGTAGTTTGTGAATAATTTGGATTGTTTATTTATTTTTTTGTTGCACAAGACAATTTGTGCATTTTTTCTTGTGCTACTTTCTACACTATTTGTGTTTATTGTTCATCTTTTGGATTAAGAATATATTTATGAAATAGTAAATTATTTTTTTACTGTGTTTTGCTATTATTTAACACTGTTTCTGCAATGACTTTACTCCTGAAACGTTTTTGGACAGATCTATATTGTCAATAAACGAAATGGGCCTGTTTTTCACTGAAAAGCACCTAAATAATATTGTAATAATTGGCTATAACTTGCTTGGGGAATGTTATATATAGACAAAATTTTATTTGGAAGTGTAAAACACCTAAATACAAATTTTTAAAGAAAAAAATCTAAACTTCAGGAGTTTTTGTTTGAGTACACAGTAAAAAACACCCAATTGTTGGTAGCGTTTTTTCCTAAAATTCTGGAAATTCACTAATTTTTAGAGAAAACAAAAGGAAATTTGTAATTTTAAATTAGCTAGACATAAAGTTCAAGTTCTTATGTTTATAATGATATATGACAATTGATGCTGACTGCTAGAATAGGTCTGAAAAAACAAAGAAATATACAGGTGCCTCAGGTGCCCCAAAAATGTTCTAGGTCTTTAAGGGTTAAATTATAATAGTTTTATTATTGATGTTATTAATGTATTTATTTGTAATAAAAATGTAAATAAATAAAATTTTACTGTAAAGCATTTAATATAATATAATATTTTTATTTTATATAACAACGACAATAATGATGATGATGATGATGATGATGATTATTATTATATTATTACTATTATTATTATTAAATAGTATGAGATAAAATAAAGTTAATAAATAAATATAACAATTATAATTAAAAAAGAAACACTGTAATATTATTGTAATATTATTATCATTAATATTGTATAATTATTATGATATAATTACGACTAATATTATTATTAAAATGATTATAAAATTTTATTAATAAACAAAATATAAAATAATAAAAATAACATTAAAATTGCAAAACAAACAAAATAAAACATTGGATATTTAATAATAATCATATAATAGGGATGCTCATATTGACCGTTTAACCGTTAACTGACAGTAATAATTTTAACCGATTATTACTATCAGTTAAACGGTTTAAAAGGTTTTTTTTCTATTCTTTTTTTTTTTTTTTACGTTTGCTGCATGGTGAAAGAAATAATGCTATTTGTAAGTTATCTGTTTACTCACGCGTGTGTGTCGACACGTGCAGTGTGGCTGTACAGACATATTTCACTTCACCTTTACTTAGTAAACAGATGTAGTATATGCAACACAATGGCAAGTGGCGTTATTGGGTTATTAGAGAGTGAATCCGTGAGTGAATGTATTCAAATTCTGAATGGATTATAATCTAGAAAGTGCGCAATAGGCGCTCCCGTTACAATCACTGGAATGCACTCATCCTAGAGTAGTTCATCGCAATCTCATAAAGTTATTAAAAAGTAATAAAATAACCTTTACACTGCACAATTAATCTCATATTTATATAATGCCAACACTTTCTTTGTTTTAATAAGAGAGTTCGCGAAAGTGTAGAAATCAGCAAAACTGAAACCGGCACTTTGGTTGGTGAGTGGATTGTAACATAGCCTCCTCTGATTGGCCACAGCGATAATCAAATCAACATACATGTCTGTGATTGGCTATTGCTGAACGCTGTAAAACACGCACTTCTCCACACGCATATGACAGTGGATGGAAGTCCCGAACCGCAAATTGAAAGGGTTTTTGTGATGGTGTTTTTTTTGCGGATCTAAGAGTTAACAGGCAGCGGTCCTGCCTTTCCGTACAGCATGTGGACATGTTAAAAACTAGGCACACTGAGGTATTGGCTGGCCTGCTATATATTTTTATGTCCGACGAGAAGAATAAGACCGGTACAGTTCTTCAAAGCGCATAAAAGGATTCAGTGTGTTTTAGTTTTGTCATCTTAATTAGGTAGTTATTTAATTTATACATATTTAATGTAGGCCTATTTATATTATTCTTTTTTTTTTTCATTCAGATTTTCTCTGTTCTCAGAACCGCTGCTGATGCGTGATAATTTAAGTATATGTCAATACAGTTTTTGTTGTTGCTCTGTATGCTGCTGTTTGCACGTTAAAATAAAACATTTGCTTGTATTTTTAATGTCATGCACAGATACTCGTGCATTCTATTTTTATTTTAAACTAATTTATTATTCTAATTTTATCAGTTAACGGTTAATGTTCAGATAACGAGCAGCGGTTGTCGGTCAGGAAAATTAACCGAAATGAGCATCCCTATCATATAATAAAATATAATAATAAAAAAAAACTATTTTGCTTCTCAGTAAAAAACTAACATTTATATGTATGCCTGTATACCTTATAACTTCCTAATTTACAAATGTTTAAACATCAAACTTTTATTTTAATGCAAAACCACAGGAAACCTTTAAAGCTTCTTGACGACAGACGGTGTAAACGCTTCTCATTACACTTTTGTGAAGATTGTCAGCACATGTTGTGCTCCTAAATGCACTTTATAAGTGACTCAAACTCACAGCACTTGCAGAGCTCATGTGGAGCGACATTTACAGTGAATAAACAAATAAACACACTCAAATTTTGGCTTTATTTCAATTAATAGTGCAGCCCTACTTCAGTCTGTTCAATATGTCATACTGTCTCAACATAGGTACATATAATTGACCGCTATTGTAGATACAGCACAGTATGACATTTTGAAGGACTCTATAGCCTAATTTTCAATTTGTGTCACATTAAATATAGTACCAACACTGACAAAGCCTAGTAACGTTGTTTTAGCTGAAGCAGAGAATGTTCAATTTGAAGAAAACATGAATATTAGTGTCATTAAAATAAGTAAACCAGCACCAGAAAGATAACAACAACCATATTTTCAGCTGACTGTACTGTACCTTCTGGATTTACAAGCCAAACAACACTACAAACTACAAGCAGAGATGACAACAACAAACAAAGGCTGAGCTGAAACAACTCACCAACATTTGCACAAGCACTGCGTGAACCCGTGTGTCTATTCTTTACGCATGTCGAAGGAAAAGCCAATCGTATGCACCTTATACCACCTTTCCACTTCAACAACCTCTAGTATATCTTCAGGCATGCTACTCTATTTGCCAATATCAAACAAAAGAAACACAAATAGACTCTCACATGACTATGAATTCATAGAGGGAGTCCACGTAGTCAGCCACCCACCTGTGTGTTGTACAAACACTGTAGCTACAGGACGCTGCTTACACAACACAGTCACCTCACTGCTGACAACAATCCCGCATGCTGAGACCCCTTCTTTTTTCAATTAGGAGAGTCATATAAATGCCACAGATAAGACCATCACCAGGAACTAACAAGGCCATGTTATGACAGTGGTCTGGTGGAGATTCACGGGAAGCCCAGTGAAGAGCTAATTAGCCGCCAAAAAGTGGCGCTTGGCAATTCGGGTCCCGCTTGCTCTCTGCTTGTTAGATCTGCAGGGTTTTGTTGGCTCGCAGGGCCCAAAGCGAACACACAATTCACTCAAAAGTTTGTCTGGGTTCCATATGAAGAGAAAAGGAAACTTATAGTGGCCTCCCAAAATAAAAGGCAAAAAGAAAGAAAGAAAATAAATAAATAATTCTCAGAACTAAGCAAATATAACAAACATATAAATGTAATTATTTAAAATAATTGAATTATTATATATACATATTTTTACATAGCTTTTATAATTTACTATAATTATAATATAATATAATATGTAATATGTAATATATACATATACATAGAAATATATACTTTTATAATACATTACAAATTAAAAAGCGAAAATGATAAAAAAATGATAAAAAGTGCAAGCATATGTTTATATATATATATATATATATATATATATTAGGGCCGGGACTTTAACGCGTTAATTTAGATTAATTAATTACACAAAAATAACGCGTTAAATTTTTTTAACGCATTTTAATCGCACTTAGTTTTGCACCGCGGAACGTTTCTCACTGGATGAGATTAAGCGGACCGATTATACTGGAGCACCAACTAGCGTTCAGACCAGAGCCATATAAAAAGATCTTTTTATATGGCTCTGGTTCAGACAAGCTGCGTCCGTCAATAGTATTGTATGTCCCAAATCGTAGTATGTTTAAAAAAGTATTCCAAAGATTCCCGGATGGTCTACTACTTAACGATCAATGCACACTCTTAACGGCTAATATTGACCGCAACACACTGCGCCGTGAACGAGGATTCGATTAGAACTACAAACACGCATAAAAAGTGTTAAAAAACTACAAACATGGAGGATATGCGCGACCAACGGACAGGTAGAGAAAGGGGTTTGAATGATAAATAATCAGTGTGTAACCTGATGAAAAATATTTTTAAAATGTTATCCGCGTTATATTCCATGTGCATTTATAATGATAGGTTTGGTCATTAACGTTTAAATGCATAATTAAGCAAACACAAGAGCAGAGTTCTCGGAATGAAAGACTCGTTAAAGAACGTGCCTCTTGCTACACTTAATGGCAATATTGCACTGGTCTGTTGGACTTGGTTGAACAAAAATAAACAATATTTTGTTGCTTAAGCTTATGTATTCAGTCATTATTCAATGGTATACTAAAAATCCATGTAAAAATCTTACTTCTCACTGTTCTCAGGTCAAATATTTATATGCGATTAAAATGCGATTAATTTCGATTAATTAATTACAAAGCCTCTAATTAATTAGATTAAATTTTTTAATCGAGTCCCGGCCCTAATATATATATATATACATATATACATATATACATATATATATATATATATATATATATATATACACATACATATATATATATATATATATATATATATATATATATATATATATATATATACACACATACATATATACACATATACACACACATATACATACATATACATAATATATATACATATACATAATATATATATACATACATATACATAATATATATACATACATATACATAATATATATATACACATACATATACATAATATATATATACATACATATACATAATATATATATACATACATATACATAATATATATACATACATATACATAATATATATACATACATATACATAATATATATATATATAATCACAGTATATATACATATAATCACAGTATATATACATTTATTATAAAAGTATGTATTTTTATATTATACAATAAAAAAATTAAATTACACACACACACACACACACACACACACACACCAAAGTATAGCATGCCATTTATTAATTAATTGCATTAATTATTAAATTATTATTTATATTACTATTATTAGATTACAATTATATGCTATTTAGTTTGATAATTTATTTTAAAAATGCATATATTTTAATGTGTATCTTAAGATGACCTTTTTTTTGGGTAAGATGTGTTTAATACATTTCCTTTCAAATAAATGCTATTTAGTTGGATATTTTATTGATACATCTATGCTGTTTTCAAAAGCCGAAGTGAAAGCATCTTTCACACAAGATGTTATGCAAACATTGAATTCATCTGTGTGTTAATGCCTTCCTACCCCTTCACTGCCTATGAAGAAGGTCTTTTTGAGGTTTTGGGACGCAGCCTCTTTTCCGAATTCCCATGAATCGCAGATAAAGGCTAAAAACAACAGCACCCTCAGGCCATAACACTCCACGACAGTTTCACACTAAAATGCCTGTGTCCTCAATCATCAAACCAGCAGCGAGCATGCCCCGCTTGGCACCAGCACAAAACCCAACCACAAGAATGAGAAGAAAATCTGGAGGGAGGAATCAAATATTCACAATCTCACCCACAACATCTCTTCAGCCTTGAGTTCGTAACACTCATAAGTGCACCCGTGATATTCATAACCATGCCCCTAGTGTCACAGGAAGCCATAGATGAAAGGAACAATCACACAAAGGAGTCAAGAACAGAGAGATCTGTAGAAATCTCGAGCCCGCGGCTGCCTCGTCACTCCGACCATTCGACTTTGTAGTGTCTGATGCACCACAGCGTTCCAGATCGAAGCGTCTCATCTCCTCCTCTCCCATCAACTCCACGATGGAGCCAAAGAATATCCAGGAGCTTTTGAAGGTCCTACATGAACCTTCTGGGAGAAAGACTGAAGTGCCACAGATAGGTAGAGAAGAATCAAAGCTGGGCTTCCTATGATCCTCAAGCTATGTCTGGAGATTTAGAAATGGAGAACATTCCTCATTTCATTCTGACGAGGCTGAAATCTCTTTCAAGACAGACAGCAGTGACACGTGTGGCATAATCTCAAAGTTTTCTAAAGAAACATTTATAACCCCAAGTTACACGTCAGCTGCTCAATGTTGTGTGAGAAGCCGCAACCTCGGCCGTCCTCCGGCATGTTGTTATGCTGCGCTCATGCTGTCTGACTGAAACAAGGCCTTGTCAGTCCACACGCCGGCCGCTCTAAATGAGCCAAGAGAAGCCTGCAGGCCATCTCAAGTGTGTCTCGTTAACACGCTGATTTGCATAAGTGGATCTGTGATCCTGAATACATGTCTGATCCTGTATCACCCACCTATCTTTATATGAAGTGAATGGAAGTGCTTCTCAATGTAATGTTTTTCTTTTTTATATACTTAGGGCCCGATGAATTCCGCGATGATTTAATCCAGTCATAAAAATGGGAATTTACTGTATAATGCGGAATGTCACAGAATTTGGGATGAATAAATCAAAAGTAGGTCGGGTACACTGAAATCAAAACATGATATGGACTAGTGTCTGTGAATATTAAGCTGCAAAAATACTATTTAAATACGCACCTGCATGTTCTGCGTGTCTCTGCGTGAATGAATGGCGCAGACGCATGGTTTTATTTACTACAAACATGACGGTCATGGTGTTTTTAGCCTCTGCCGCCTCAAAATATAAGTATATCAACTCATAAACATGATCTCTAGAACAGCTGAGAGTCACTTCATGAGCATTTTACACTTTCTTTTGAGAAAAACTATCGCTGTATCATATACAAACAGAAGCTTAAAGGTCTTCACAGCAACCTGTCAAAATAAAAGTTTAGTTTAGCTTTAAGAAACTGTGACAGAAATATATTATGTATCGATAGTACTACTACTACTACTACTACTACTACTACTACTACTACTACTACTACTACTACTACTACTACTACTACTACTGAAAAATGGAATATTTACAAGAAAAGATATTTGGCAAAATGTATTCACCAGAAAAATGTAAATATTACAAATAATAAATAAATAAATAATAATACGCTAATTCTTTATAAAATCAATTAATTAAATATGCAAGGAAATCATTACAATTGAATCCAGGATATTAATGGAAAACAGAATTTAGTCAAAATAAACTGAATTTGAGAAGAAAAAATAAATAAATAAATAAATAAAAAATATATTATATATTATATTATATATTATATATTATATATAGGGTCTTAACAATATTATCTTTTTAAAACTTAATAAATTGCTGTTCAATTGTGAATTGTGTATATTTCATGATTTCAATTAATCAAACATGCTTTTTGATTTTTTTTTACTTGTGAAATTAAATATGACACAGAATAAAAAAAAAATCTAAAATCAATTAATTATACATGATTATTTTAAATATTAAAATTAAATTAAACAATTAAAATTGAATCTAGAAAATTAATAAAAACACAGAATTTGGTCAAAGTAAAACTGAAAAAGATAAAGAGAAAAAATTGAGAAAAAAAATAAATTGAGAAAAAATAAAACATTTCACAGGGCCTTAAATATAAAATTTTTGTTCAACTTTTAATAATTTGCGGTTCAATTGTGAATTGTGTATGTTTCAAGATTTCAATTAATCAAACATGCTTTTTGATTAATATTTTTATTTAACCATTAAAACAGAGTCTAGAAACCGGAAGGCAGAAAATTTTAAACAGAAAAAATATTTAATTAAAAAAAAAAAAAGTAAAACTTGAAAAAAAAAAATTATAGGGCCCTACATACTGCATACATGAATCATTCCTACTAGCCAGTACATTTTCATGTTTCCATATTTGAGGGTAAAATATGCTAATACGTGGGCGGAGCCTGAGCAGTATGACATCATACTGCCAGAAAATCACAGTGGCTTGATAATTAAGACTATTTTGGCTTTTTGGGAATTAAAAAAAAGGTGTGAATGGATTTTTATCATTGTAGGGTGGTTGTGTCCACACACTGCTAAGATACATCTATATGCAAATACCATGTAAAAGTGAATTTTGTATCGGATGTTCCCTTTAAGAAGCACTGCATAGCAGGACTGACCCATGTGTACTTGTGTGTACGTGTGTGTGTGTGTGTGTGTGTGTGTGTGTGTGTGTGTGTGTACAACCAGAGGATTAATATCAAATCCACACAGTCTTGGCTTCATGGCAAAACGCCATGTCGCTCTCTCTGTGCAGAGAAAGAGGAATGTTTTCCACTGTCAGATTGACTGAATCTTGCGGTCGCAAATCTCCCTGTTCACCTCGGCTAGGATGAGGGAGCTCTCAGAGGGGCCGCTCGCACTCATTAAAGCCATCCATCACCTCTCTGGCACAGTAACTGCCCATAAGAGAAACGAACCAGTTGGCCGCCGTGAAGTGATCAGGGCGACTAAGCAATGGAGTCCAGTTCGCATCAGTCTTACACTCCTGGGAATCGCACAAGTTCAGAGGCCGCTGATCTGAGGGGGAAGAAGCCAAGCGACTCCCGGTTCTCAGGCTGGCGGAAACTGCCATTCGGTTTGTGATTTAGTCTGTTTTCTTTGAAGCAAAACAGAGCAGTCAATACAGTCCGGAAGGGAATGACAGAAGAAGAGCAGGTTGCGCTTAAGCCAAGAAAACAAACAAAAGCAATGTGTTCTGCAGTTTTTTTTTTAATGTTCAACTACTTAATCCTATGCAGAGACAACTATAAGCCGTGCGTAGGTCGACTTAGCATACAATAATCACCGTGGCACAGTGAAAACATCACTGTGTTTGTTTAAACGGCCCAACATGTCAACTTCTAGCTTAATTCCTGGAGCAGTCCCAGGGCTCAGGGCAAAAATGCAACCAAAAGTAACAAAATTGTCTTGGATGCTTAAAATATAGAGCCAGAAAGTGTTTCCCTCCCATATGAGATGATCCAAAAGGTTGAAAGACAAGGCTTTTTGATCACTTAAACCACATTTGGAGGTGATTAAATAAATATACATTACAAATGCAGTCATATGTTGACAGGACAGTTCACCCAAAAACAAAAATTCTGTCATTAATTACTCACCCTCATGTCGTTCCAAACCTGTAAGACCTTTGTTCGTCTTCAGAACACAAATTCCAAGAACTTTCCACCCGAATTGTGAGAAACCAATGAGAATATTCTCGTAATTGTGTGGCGAAGACTAACACGAAAGAGACGAAATGGTTGAATAAAGTTATTTTTATTTTCTGTCTGTGCAGAGTCAGAAAGCTCTCGGGTAAAAAATATCTTAATTTGTGATCCAAAGATGAATGAGGGTCTTATGGGTTTGGAACGAAATGGGGGTGAGTAACTAATGACAGAATTTTCATTTTTGGGTGAACTATCCCTTTAAAGCTAATCATCAAAATAAAAATAAAAAATATTTGGAAATTAATTTTTCCTTTGTGACCGCTTGTGATATCACCTGAGACGGATCTTAATAACATGTCGAAATGACAGCTCTAGTCAAACTCATCCCGTTGAAGCTGGATCACAAGTCTTTATTAGCTCCAATCTGTTCGCAACTGCTCATGAATTCAAAGCCTTTGGAAAGCACAATGACCTCCAAGTAGCATCTCCAACTTCAGTCCGAAGAATGCAGCACATTTCACATATCATGAGTTCCAGCTGTTCATAGGGAGAGGCCTGAAATACGCCCATGCCTAAACAGCATTTGTACCCGTGCCAACCGTTTCATTATTAGTGAGTCATGTCAGTAAGCCTCCGATTTTTTTTTATTAATTTATACAAAGCTGTAAGCCTTAGTTTTGATTGTTTGTCGTATTAACCTATTATCCTATTTTGACCAACATCCTACTAAAACCAGTTGTGCAAATCAACCAGAAAGATCAATGTCAAAGGGACAAAAAGACGTATTAGTCTGGCTTAGCTTATGGTGAAACTACAAAAACACAGTTAATATGAAGTCATAATTAACCAATTGCTCTTATTAAACATTCCTGGTCATGTATAGCTTATTAATTGAGATTATAGCAAATTGCATTGTGAATGCACTTGAATGTTGATTTATAGGCTTACTGGTATAGGCTTTCTATGCATCTGTGCAAATGCTACATCTATGTCATCCTGCATTCAAGTCTTTGACGACTTTCAGCCAAGTCGGGGCCGTAAGAAAATTTAAGGTAGCAAAAAGCTGTTCCGCTTGAGATCATTGCATAGGGCTGTATAGGAACTTTAATTAATCTGAGACCTCAAGCCCAGGCTCAAGAGGTTCAGTAGGATTGTTATACACAACTAATCAAGGCAGAGTTTCATATTGATTGGAATGAGTTGACTGGGGTCACATGTGAAAGATAGGACCAACTCAGATACTGAGTCAAATAGGACATGTGGGAAAAGAGGTTGTGCCATTAAATGGCTGCATCATTCACACACAACACAAAGGGGAAGTTCAAAGCATTGTCAATTAATTAATAGTCTTCGAGTAGACTTCCCTAACAAAGGTAAAGTCTCTGCAAAGTCTCAACCAATAATTCAAATTACATTTTTCATAAACCGACTGAAGGTCAAGCTATTTCATCTTTTCACACATCTGAAAAGAACCAAAGAAATCTCCTTTGATGTTTGCCATTTTGTAATCTACTCTCATAAAATGGTATTACACATTCTCATCAATGTTGATAATAGGATATATTTTATACGGGTCTGTTAAATGTCACACAGAGTTGGGAACCAAGAATCGTTTCTTATTCAGAAACAGTTTCATTGTTTTAAAAATACCAGCTTTAAATGATATTCAGATCTGTTGACGCATTATTCTGCAATGAGGATAGAACTGAACCTACAGCAAGAAACAGTCAGATTCCTGAACAAATGACTCTTTTGAACCAGTTCTTTATAGTGAATTAAAACTGCACTTTGTGATTAATACAAAGAAATGATCAGTCTATAATTTTAATAGTAGGTTTATTTGAACAGTGAGAGACAGTAACAATGAGTGAAATAAGTATTTGATCCTTTATCAATCAGCAAGATTTCTGGCTCCCAGGTGTCTTTTATACAGGTAACAAGCTGAGATTAGGAGCACTCCCTTTAAGAGAGTGCTCCTAATCTCAGTTTGTTAATTGTATAAAAGACACCTGTCCACAGAAGCAATCAATCAATCAGATTCCAAACTCTCCACCACGATCAAAGAGCTGTCCAAGGATGTGAGGGACAAGAGTGTAGACCTACACAAGGCTGGAATGGGCTACAAGACCATCGCCAAGCAGCTTGGTGAGAAGGTGACAACGGTTGGTGTGATTATTTGCTAATGGAAGAAACAAAATAACTGTCAATGTTCCATGCAAGATCTCACCTTGTGGAGTTTCAATGATCGTGGGAATGAAGAGGAATCAGCCCAGAACTACATGGGAGGACTGAAATCCTGCAGCGCCCGCAAGGCCCCTCTGCTCAAGAAAGCACATGTACAGGCCCGTCTGAAGTGCAAATGAACATCTAAATTCTTCAGAGGAGAACTGGGTCAAAGTGTTGTGGTCAGATGAGACCAAAATCAAGATCTTGGGCATCAACTCACCTCACTGTGTTTGGAGGAGGAAGAATGTTGCCTATGACCACAAGAACACCATCCCGACCATCAAACATGGAGGTGGAAACATTATGCTTTAGGGTGTTTTTCTGCTAAGGGGACAGGACAACTGCACTACATCGAAGGGAAGATGGATGGGGCGAGAACCTCCTTCCTTCAGTCAGGGCATTAAAAATAGGTCGTGTATAGGTTTTCCAGCATGACAATGACCCAAAACACACAGTCAAGGCATCAAGGCTCAAGTGGCTCAAGAAGCAGCACATTAAGGTCCTGGAATGGCCTAGCCAGTCTCCAGACCTTATTCCTATTGAAAATCTGAGGAGGGAG
The DNA here is from genome assembly GCF_049309525.1 of Garra rufa. Lineage (NCBI taxonomy): Eukaryota > Metazoa > Chordata > Actinopteri > Cypriniformes > Cyprinidae > Garra > Garra rufa. Next base: position 6,737 of record NW_027394428.1, on the reverse strand, counting down.
CTGAAGGTTTGAGCTGCCAAACGTCAGCCTCGAAACCTTAATGACTCGGAGAGGACCTGCAAAAAAAAAAAAAAAAAATATTGGGACAAAATCCCTCCTGAGATGTGTGCAAACCTGGTGGCCAACTACAAGAAACGTCTGACCTCTGTCATTAAAATAAGGGTTTTGCCACCAAGTACTAAGCAATATTTTGCTTAGTACTTGGTTAGTAAGGGGTCAAATACTTATTTCACTCATTGAAATGCAAATCTATTTCTAACTTGTTTGAAATGTGTTTTTCTTGAACACTCTGTCAATGTTTAAATAAACTTACCATTAAAATTATAGAAAGATTATTTCTTTGTCAGTGGGCAGAAATGCTAAATCAGCAGGGGATTAATTTTTTTCCTTACGGTATGAACCAATGTTTTCTAGTGAATTAAAACCATACCTTGCAATTAGTACACTGATTCCTGAACAAATAGTTCCTATTAGCCAGTTGTTTTTAGTAAATCAAAACCATACAGTGCAATCAGTATAGTCTGATTCCCAAACAATTGACTCTAATGTGCTTTTTTTTAGTAAATCCTGAATTCTTATAAGCCAGTTCTCTTTAGTGAATCAAAACCATAAACTGAAACCAAAAGAGACTCTAGAATGAATGATTCTGCTTCACAAAAAGAGTTTTTTGGTCTTGAACATGGTAGTGGCATTGCCATCTATACAGGGTCAGAAAGCTCTCGGATTTCATCGAAAATATCTTAATTTGTGTTATGAAGATGAGCGAAGGTTTGGAACGACATGAGAGTGAGTAATTAAGGACAGAATTTTCATTTTTGGGTCAACTATCCCCGTTTAAGGGCAATTACATGATTACATTTATGTCATGTCTAAATAAAGTATAAAGAGATTTGAACACATTTTTTAAATAACGTGGATACACTTGTCACAGTGTAATTATACATATAAGTACTGAGTAATGCAGTATCAATTAACACGCACCTGCTATATAACTAGGTTATATTTATTAGGTTAGGTTTTGGGAACAGTTGTCTGTAATTATGCATAATTTACTGCTATTACTACAGTAAGTCTGTGTAATATATGATCAAAGGACTTAAAGTGTTATGAACTGTGAAAACATACCTATTTTAAATATATTATTAAAAAGATCATCATTTGTCAATAAAACAGCATTTCATGTTTTCTAAATCATTACAAAAACAGTTAATGAAACAGTGACTGTTAAGAAGAATTGGACTTGATAGTCTATAACTTTATGAAGCTTCTTTGAAGCATTTCACATGCAGTCTGCACGTTGTCTGCCACCATCTGACACAAACGCATATAAGCCCATGATTAGTTGGGATAAGTAACACTAGAACCGCAGGGACACCTTCAATCACACAAGCCGCAATCTAAACAATGAGACCAAAATTACAGTGCCCTTTTCATCTGCCCATTACATGGTAATATCTGGGCTCTAATGCGAAGGGCCACAATATGAATGTGAGAGCATTTCTGTGCACATACTATCTCATTTAAGAGTCCTCGTCTATCAAGACTTCCAGTTTGTCTAGAGGAGGACATCTTTCTGCTGCAAGACCAGGGTGACACTTGAGAAGTCCACTGTGAATGTGCCAGCCAGAGAAAGAGAAAGAGCGCCACTCGCTTGAACACAAAGACACTTCTGTCTCTCAACATTATCAACCTGAGCGAAAAAAGCCAATCTAGCTGTCAAGAGCAGGAAACAATGGTTTGTGTGAGGATACGTGCCTGACATACAACATAAAGACTGTAGCTGGAGTGCACAGGCATGTTTTCATGAGGAAGCAGGAGTCAAAAAAGTTACAGCATGAGACTGGAAGAGAGATTCTTTTTTCTTTGTGCTTCGTAAAACTAAGGTATAACCACTGATGTCACATGGACTATTTTAATGATGCCCTTACTACCTTTCTGGGCCTTGAATGTGGTAGCTGTCAATGCTGGGTCAGGAAGCTCTTGGATTTCATCAAAAATATTGTATATATTTGTTTTCTGAAGATGAACGAATGACATAACATGACATTTTTCGATGAACTACCCCTTTAAAATAATAAAAATAGACCTGCCACAGTTCCTCCATTCAATTCAAGTACTCGATTTAATAAAATCCTAGTCAAGTAACCGGCAAAATACCTGAAGTGGCCCATTTCATGGACGATAATCCATTAAATGCATTATTAGACTGTTTTCCAAGGCAGCATGATATATTAAATTATTTAAAAATCATAATAAAGCATAATTCTAATATGAATTCACAAATGCTATGATTCAATTAAATAAATGCATGCGATGTAGATTTAATATATGCGCTTTAATTATTTACATGCGTATAGAATTAGGTACATGCATCTCAGGGCTCCGTTTACAGTAAATGCTGCTCCACACAAACAGTTTTTATTTACATGTGTGGAGCATCTCAAACTCCACATGGATTTATTACAACCTTTATCTGGGAATGCAACATTCGCCATTTCAATAGGCTATTGTTTGCTTAGGTCTATTTTAGTTACCACAAACATTTTTTATTATAATTATTGGAATAATCGATTAATCGTCAGAATAATCTACTGATTACTCGATTACTAAAATAATCATTAGTGACAACCCCTTAAAAATTTTTTATTACAATTTAAATAATATATTCGAAACCCCAAACTTTTATTGCTTTTATTGTTGTCTCAGACTTTCTGAAGCCATTGTACATTAGCGTTCATATCTGGTAATATAATAACTGTAATGTAATGAAAAAACAGACAGCATATGCTTGTACATTGTATTCCACTAGGGCTCTATCCTCCATACTTGACTAACTGCAATATATCTCTGAAACAGTTATTGAAGGGAATATTTTCTGGATGAGGTCCTAGTATAAGGGTGTGGTGGTCCATACTAGAGGCTGAGGAACATGAAATCAATAATTCAGTACGGTTCAGTTCAGTACAATAATTCACATGGGAATGCCTATGTGAGGAAATACTAATGCTCTTGAAACTGCCTGAAAAAAAGCCAAGTTAAATGTTGCAGTTTACCTTTACACAGCATTATTGTGGTTTCACAATCTAGACTGCAGCTTGTTTTCTATATATTTTAGTTTTATTTTCCCCCTCTCCATAATCATAGGAAAATCCTGTTTCAGCGGTTCCTAAAATTCCCCGACGAGGAGAACCCATTTGACTTAATTACAGCACCTTGACTTTATTTATTGGAGCGAATGTCCCAGTGAGAAGAATGCAAGCTTTTAGGAGACAATGATGAATTTAATTAAGTGTGAGTGAACTGTGCTGAAATTCACAGCACACTACAACATAATCCTCTTTGCCATGAAAATATTTCCAAACAGGATTAGCTGTGGGAGCTGAAGGGAATGAAATGGAGAAAGGGAGTGATCTTTTCCCCCCTCAAGTGTCTCCATCTCCCTCTCCTCTGGATCCTGTAACCAAGGAGACTGTTTCTACCTCAAAGACCTTGGTATTTGGGGTAGAGGGTACTGAAGAATACATTTGTGTTTCTGTAGTCAGATTTGATATAAAAATGTCTTCAGAATGTACAGAATTCTACGTCTTTAAATTTAAATTTGATTTACAATTCTGCATTCTGTTGGCTTCCAACCTTGGAATTTAAAGGGCATTCAAACCTACTGTGAATTCTGCACAACCCTAGTACACAAATCAGTCTAGTCAGCCTGCTGGGTTTAAAGGTAAGACTGTAATCTTCCAGAGGGCAGCTTTAATACTGAACAATGTTACATTATCCCTGGCAGAGGAAGATAACCTTCTCCTGAAAGGCCTTGTTGGGCCTATTGGACCCCCTCCCAGGGACGCTTCAGATTTATAGTGGCATGAACAGGTGTCTTCAGAAGAATACCTACTATATCTCCCTTTTTCAGCCACTCGGGCTTGGGTAGCGTTGTGTATTTAAAGAAGCAGCCACAAATGGAGGGTCTTTTTCTCTCAGATCCCCCATGAACCATTACGGTAAAAGGCAGTTCTCTGAGAAACAGGTCGACGACACCTTCCCCTCAGTGACTTAGTAAAAGGTAAAGTGGCACTTTCATAGCATTTACAGAGACCAATCTGGAGAAAAAGAGAACTACTGCTGATGCAGTAAAAACAAGTCACCAAACTTCAGGGTGATGAGAGTTTGATGTTGCCTTCCAGCTATTTCCCATTATCAGGCTAAAACACTGCGCAGGGATGAAACGCTGCCTCTAGTCTGCGGCGCTCATGAATCAGCATGTGTGAAACGCTATATTATTATTTCCACAGCGAACGGCTGTTCTGTGTAGTCACAGGTGGTGGTATCGCCACAAATGCTGAGAAACAGCGTGCTCTCACAACACAACCTGTGATTTACAACTACACGTAAGATTACTATCAATCAACACTCAGATAATGCCTGTAATTTGCTATATTTTATGAAATCGAATAAAGCTTTGGTTGTAATGGTTAACTGCGTCATCAGAAATGTTACCTAGCTGCATGAGAAATTGTTACTTAGCGATACACTTGTATCAAGTATCTGGCCAACAATATCAGCTGATAATTGTTTTCATATTACAGCCATAACCCATAAATGAGCCATATTAAAATAACTTTTTTGTCTAAATTAAAAAAAAAAAAACTAAACTAAAACCATCTATCCATCTGTCTGTCTGTCTGTCTATCAATCTACAGTATCAGTCAGTCTGTCTGTCTGTCTGTCTGTCTGTATATCTACAGTATCAGTCTGTCTGTCTGTCTGTCTGTCTGTCTGTCTGTCTGTATATCTACAGTATCAGTCTGTCTGTCTGTCTGTCTGTCTGTCTGTCTGTCTGTCTGTCTGTCTGTCTGTCTGTCAATCTACAGTATCAGTCTGTCTGTCAGTCTGTCTGTCTGTCTGTCTGTCTGTCTGTCTGTCTGTCTGTCTGTCTGTCTGTCTGTCTGTCTGTATATCTACAGTATCAGTCTGTCTGTCTGTCTGTCTGTCTGTCTGTCTGTCTGTATATCTACAGTATCAGTCTGTCTGTCTGTCTGTCTGTCTGTCTGTCTGTCTGTCTGTCTGTCTGTCTGTCTGTCTGTCTGTCTGTCTGTCTGTCAATCTACAGTATCAGTCTGTCTGTCAGTCTGTCTGTCTGTCTGTCTGTCTGTCTGTCTGTCTGTCTGTCTGTCTGTCTGTCTGTCTGTCTGTCTGTCTGTCTGTCTGTCTGTCTGTCTGTAGTATCAGTCTGTATGTCTGGCAATCTACAGTATCTGTCTGTCTGTCTGTCTGTCTGTCTGTCTGTCTGTCTGTCTGTCTGTCTGTCTGTCTGTCTGTCTGTCTGTCTATCTACAGTATCAGTCAGTCTGTCTGTCTGTCTGTCTGTCTGTCTGTCTGTCTGTCTGTCTGTCTGTCTATCTACAGTATCAGTCAGTCTGTCTGTCTGTCTGTCTGTCTGTCTGTCTGTCTGTCTGTCTGTCTGTCTGTCTGTCTGTCTGTCTGTCTGTCTGTCTGTCTGTCTGTCTGTCAATCTACAGTATCAGTCTGTCTGTCAGTCTGTCTGTCTGTCTGTCTATTGTCTGTCCGTCTATCTATCTGTAGTCCGTCTGTCTTGTAGTCTGTCTATGTCTATCTGTCTGTCTATCTATCTTTCTATATATTTGTCTGTCTGTCTATCTGTCTCTGTCTATCTAGCATCCATCCATCTATCTACCTATCTGTCTGTCTGTCTGTCTATATAGATAGATAGATAGCTAAATATATATTTTTATTTTATAATTAAATATCCAATATTGACCATTTTTGACACCACATAAAAAAAACAATCCATAATATAATGTGATGACCAATTCACAACAGCGGCTGTGATGAGAATAACCAGCAGCACTATTACATGCTGTTCTTAACATCAGAGAGAAAGAAACGATCAGGGGTGATCACAGGTTTAAAGAGATCTGTGAATTCTCCCACATTCACAGAGCCAAGCAGATATAATGTGTTCTGACCTGTGTCTTGTAATCTCACACAACATACTTATCCTGATGACAGCAGATACAACCCTGTGCTTTCGTGCAGAGGAAGAATATGGGCCGGTGCCATATCAACGGCTATGATTTTGCATGGCATGTGTACAGATTCCATTTAAAGTGCCCATCATGAGAGAGGCTTTGGCTGAATTAATGTGATCTGTGAATAATGTTAAGCATAAATCTGCAGAGCCTGGTGCCAAACTCCTTTAAAAGCAAGTCAGTCCATCTCAGTACTGTAATACCACCGGCCTGCTATTTCTGCTCTGGCAAAAGGCAGAAATAGCCAAAATTACACCTTTAACATGTTCCAATGTCCTTCTCAGTCTGGGTTTACCTAACCTGGCTGCCAGGCTACTGCCGTTTATCAAAGGCTCGTCTATAAATCAGCAGGGCTGCAGACACCCCTCCAGCTCCAAACAGGACAGATTCTCTAAAAAACGTGGAGGTGAGCGAGGACTCCCCTCGCCCATTCAGATGAATCGCCATGGAGATGAGCAGGCAGGCTTGAAAGGCATTTAGCTGAAGACAGACAGACAATATTTTTAACAGCCATGGTGGGAGACCAGCAACATGGGGCTCATCAAGAGGAATTTGCATTCATTTTAGGCCAATCTTACTAGTGTTTTAAATTTTTTTTAAAAACATTCAATTTATTCAAAGGGCTCAACAATAGGGATTGTTTTACTGCTGGCTACCGAAATAATAGATTTCTATTTACAGTAATAGATT
>NW_027394427.1:0-34762 GCF_049309525.1 Garra rufa | reverse complement strand
AAGGTGATGATAAAGACATTCATAAAGTTTTATATATAAAAAATGTACAGAGAGGAAGAGATCTTTTGAGCACCAAATCAGCATATTATAATGATTTCTGAAGGATCATGAGACTCTAAAGATTGGAGTAATTATGCTGAAAATTCAGCTTTGAATAATACAAAAAAATTACGATATTACTGCTATTCTGGCTGTATTTTGGATCAAATAAATGCAGGCTTGGTGAGCAGAAGAGACTTTAAAAAAATCGTTTTGACTGATAGTGCAAGTTACTATTCAGGAGTAAAACATGCACATCTCTTTGTTTATTAATCTCTTATACCCCAGCAGATTATTATTACAGATATGCTATTTTACAAAACAGTTAAAACTATATTGCAAATGAAAGCAATCAGTAGAAATTCGCTAGCACCGTTAGCATCACGCGCTAGCTGCTTTAAAATTGTAAAACGAGCTCTGATGCGCTTACAAAACATGCACAAACAAGCCAACGTGAGCCATAAACTTTTTAAAGATTCGATTAAACAAATTATAACTTACCTTTTACATTACAGTCGCTTCAAACTTACAGGTCCACAGCACAGACGTCTTCACTTAAGCAGCGTCCGGTCCAAACAGGAAATTGACCTCTGATTAGACCACGACGATTATAATATAAACGAATTGTAAAATACTAATATAAAATTAAATACTAATACTAATATGTATTTAATATATAATTGTGATGAAGCCTAGTAATTAAATGTGTGGTTCGGTTTATAATCTAAATTGCATTAACTTACATGTTATAAGATACTGTGCACTGAAGCGGGCTGAAGCCACGCCCACCGACGCCATCTTGTTTTCGCGATTTCCCGCCCACGTTACCGATCTAGCCAATCAGCGGCCTCAAAACTTACACTTGCGTGTAATATGCAAATTTTTGATGACGCAGATGTTGTACCGGGTCCCGGCTCCAGGGGCGCACTTTCGAGTTCAGAGATACACAGTGTATAGTAAGATTTCAGGGTTTTGTGGTATATTAGGACATGGCGCCAAAATTTGAGAGGGAGTTCCTGGGACTTAGAAAATGGCTTCTACATTGCCGGAATTATAAGGACATGGTCCCTGTCCTCATAAACCCAAATGTCCCTGTAATGCTGGTGTGTATTCAGGTCAAAAGTCCTTGTAAACCACAAAAACCAACACACACACACACACACACATTTAGGGTCTCTGAGTCTGAACTGTAGGGGGGCGCGCATCTGAGCACGGGCACGAGCACCCACGCGCTTAGAAGCGCGCTCTCCTGTGTGAGGAGCGCTCTACCTCTGTGTTCAGAGAGACGTTTTATTAATCGTTTTAAAGCTTTATTCATTTTATTTTTCAATCCTTGCAACAGCAACAACAACTGACATTCTTGGGGGAAGATAAACATTTGAATGAAAATGTTTTTTCCACATGTGTACATGAGAGCTCTAAAACGGGTGAAAGGTCATGAGAACGGCAGCAACAGGATGACTGCTGATTAGTGAGAGATCATATAATTGACGAATTACAGATCAATTCTCTGGGAAAACGCCAAATGGTCACGTAGCAGGACACCTTCAGAAATCTTCAAACAGTTGTATAGCGCGAGAACAGGCACTAGAACTAATTCGTACCCCCTGTGAAAATGACAGGAGTGGGTGTGAGACACAGACTAGCCCGATCAAACTAAGATGCACTCGTAACTGTTGTGTCTATTTGTCTCCTATTATTTTTTATAGCAACTAATATATATTGTTGAAAAGGTAATTTATATAAAACCCATTACATGTATGGTCACTTTTACATATAAGAAGTTCAAATGGTCTGTTGTGTAACCCGAGCTCAAACAGACCCCAGGGCAGGCCTACAATGAGAGCAATGAGAGCAGGAGAGACAATGAGAGCCTACAGAAGATACTCTTTTTAATATTATCACATAGACTGTAAAAACGTAAGGGAATTAATGATTCAATAATAGGAATTTCATTTATATTATTATTACTATTATTATTATCATCATTTTATTATTTACAAATATATATATTTATAGTTTATAATTGGTACTCATTTTTAAAATCGTTGTTGTACGATTTTCTCGGTGCCCTAATCAGATCTTCCATAGAATCTTCGGCCCATTCCCTCTTGGGAGTTTTGGGTGTTTTGTGTATCGCCTCCATGTATTTCACAGCTCTGAATGCTCCGCAGATATGATGGGGAAAGCCCTATTTATCTATGCTGAACGCAATCTGATACCCGTGCCCTACAACACGGACATGGGGGCTAGACCGTAAAATCGCCGAAACATTCTTCAAAGCTTCATTCCTCACCCAAACACCGGACGGTCACGCACAGCCGCTGTATTTCCTCCACCCTAATGACACCAAACACCGGATGGTCACGCAAACAGGCTATAATTCTCGACCCGGATGACAGTCAAACACCGGATGGTCACGCAACAACCCATAAAACCCTCAGAAGTTCATCCCGCACCTGGTAAGCGTCTCGTAAATCCTCTCAACAAACCATAAACCTGTCAGAAGTTCATCCCGCACCTGGTAAGCGTCTCGTAAATCCTCTCAACAAACCATAAACCTGTCAGACGTTGACATCGCACCTGGTCAATCCATCAAAACAAGGTCAGTAAAGTTCACGAGGTCACCGCAAGGTCAAACACGTGGGGGGCCACCGTGGGAAAGGGCGGGGGAGGGGCGTGGGGAGGGGAAGGTCAAAAGGTCAAAGCCATCAATCATCTTTTGACAGCTGGTATAGGTTCATCACTACTCATATACCCAGCCTTTTCCTTACCCATATCAACAAGAATGATTAAAGAAGTAAATAAGATGGGGGTAAATGCGATTGATTTTGATATTATGAATGGTGTACTGAAATTAAAATGGTTAAAATCATTCATAGGTAATGACCAGTCTTTTTGGTTTATTATCCCCAATGTAATTTTTAAGAAGCTGGGGGGAATACATTTCTTTTTACGTTGTGATTTTGAGTGTACTTCGTTACCAGTGAAACTTTCTAACTTTCATCAGCAAGTGCTGCTATATTGGAAATTATTGTTTAAGCATAACTTTACACCTCATAACACTCCAGTTTGGAATAATAGATACATTAAGCTCGGCAGAAAGACTGTTTATTTTGAGGAATGGGAATCCAAAGGGATATGGGCTATTGCCCATTTTTTGGATGATAATGGAAATTTGTTACTGCATAGTGAGTTTTGCGAGAAATTCCAACTACAGTGTACTGTTAATATTTATAATAAAATGATCAGAGCCGTTCCAGTTGCGTTGAGATTAATGGTTAAAGAAGATATTGTTTATTCACAAGTTTCCCAAGAATTGAGGCAGCTTTCCTTAGAAGGTTTTGATTTTTGTGGAAAAAAATGCACCAATAAGATTATTAGAAATTGTATCTTACAGGCCTATTATCCAAACCCAATTAAAAGGGAATTCGTGCTTAAAGATTTTGACACGCTTGAAATTAAAAAAATTAGAAAAATGTATATGTCTTTCCCCCTTCCTCCAAAAGCTAAGGAGGTAAACTTCAAGATTCTAAATGAGATTTACCCTACTAACGATTCTTAAGATTGAAATTTAAGTTTGATGTAAATAATTTAGTTTTTTGTGAAACCAGTATTGAATCTTTAGATCATGTTTTCTTTTTGTGTGATATGGTGCAACCTTTTTGGAGAGAATTGCGTAACTGGTTATGTACCAGGGATGTTGAATTTCCACCACTTGATGTGAGGGTAGTCAGGTTTGGTATATTTCTTGAAAACAAAGACTTTGAATTTGTTATTAATGTCTTGTTATGTTTTGGAAAGTTTTTTATTCACAAGTGCAGATGGTGTAAATCTGTACCTAACTTTATTCAGTGGCAGAATGAGGTAAAACTCTTATACAAATCTTTAAAATTGGTTAAGAATAAGAAAGCCCTTAAATTGATTTCTCTCCTAGATCTGTACAATTTATTGTAAAAGCCCTTTTTTGTTTTTTTTTGTATTTTACTTTTGATATATTTTACTTTGTAGTTATCCTTTCTCATCTGGTTTATTTATGCTTTATTTTGTTATTTTTTGGTTATGCTCAACCAAGGCTGAACATGATTGGTTATTTTCTGGATTGTGATTATGTACCTTGTTTGGTTGTAAAGTGTTGCAATAAAAAAAAAAAAAAAACATTGCTTTGTTTACTTTGCTGTGTCTAATGTGAGTTTAATTGGTATGGACCCTGAATAAGCCAAATGGAATGAATTTGAGGAAACCACAGCATTTTAATTAATTTAAATAAGGAGTTTAATTTATTAAGGCGTACCTCATACAATGGATTTGAGTGAGTGTGACGGTGCTCTGAAAAGTGCAAAGACATACTCGCTGAATTAGAGACAGTAAATGTGGCTTTTTTTTAATAGAAATAAAATAAATTTAGTTCAGTTGAACATGGGAGGCTACAGATCTGAGGGAGCACAGCGAGTCTGTTCCGAACAGCTCTGAGCCGCAGGACAGGAGTGATATGTAACGAGAATGATGCGAAATGACTCATCCAAAAGCAAGATAACTATTGTTAATAAACCTTTAATTTCTTCATTTAAAATAAATGAGCTGGTCTTTATCGTTGCTGTGTTTTCATTTAACAAATAACGGTAAACCACAAATTAAGCATTCGTTTAAAAAAAATAAACCTTATTTATTTTGGGGTAGATCTTGGAAATGCGTTTTTGCGCCGTGTTGATTGGTGTATTTTTATTCTTCAATGACGGATGCGGTGACATCACGCGAAAATTATTGTCATTGTATTGTATTTCCAATAAATTTGAATGAATAATCGAATTACTAAAAATAGTTTTTGTCCTTTTTTTGTAACAAATTTTACATTTATTTATTTTTAGCACCGCACCCCCAGCACCCCCATTTTTTCTTTAGCTCCGAGCCAGGGGGTGCTTCAGCACCCTCAGCACCCCTACTTCCCGCGGTAATGATGATAGGTGTTGCTCAAAGCCATCAAATAATGGCTTGTTTTCACTACAGCGTCAAATTTAGGGCAGAGCATGCCTCTTATAAACATGTTACACCCTGTGCGTATCATCTTCTTTAATATGCGGTTCGCAAACTATACACTGGCATGCTATGAAGCATGCAAGTGCATTTATTTTGCATGATTTCAATGAACGTGATTTCAGCTCAATAATCCAGCAAATACTAGGAAGCATACTGTCACGGTTCATGGGTTCACTGACTCATTTTTGCTGTGTTGGTGTGTGTGTGTCTGCCTCTCCCCTGTCCGTGTGTGTGTGTGTGTGTGTGTGTGTGTGTGTGTGTGTGTGGGCGTGGCTGTTCGCTAACGAGCCGATCAGGTTCAGCTGCGGCTCGTTAGCGTTACTATTTAAGACCTGCTTTGTTTGTCCTGTGTTGTCAGATCGTTCGGTGTTGTCTGCAGTGGCTGGTCTTCTGTCTTCTGTCTTCCGTCTTCCTGGTTTCTCCCCGCTTTGAGGATCGGACGGATGGTATCTGAAGTTCCCGTTTCTGGAATCCCTGCCCTTGGTTGACATGTTCTTTCAGATACAGTATGCCATCAGGTGCGGTTGGGGGAGGTTCTGGCCTATCGTTTGGTTTGAGGGGTTATTATTGCTGCTCTCCCTGCTCATTCATGACACGATAGTGGTCCTAACAGAAATGCATTTTTTTTTTTGATGCATTATGATTTTGTTATTATTATTATTCGAAGATATTACATTTGTTTTCTGTGTATATAATCTCACACTACGATGTACACAAACCCAATATAGTTATGTTTATTGATTTCTGTCATTATGATTGTTCATTGTTAAAAATACTACCATCTTTCCCTGAGCTTGTGTGAAATTATAAGTTCTTCAGTAATAATAATAAAAAGAAAATAAGAGCGACAGGTGCACAAACACCTCATAGCATCAGTAACACACAACCCTACCTAGTACGCTTTCCTCTATGTTTGCAATATCTGCACAAAGGAGACGTCACACCACACAAATGCAGTCAAGGTGAATACATCCTAATTTTCTATCAAGTAATGAATTACTGCATTAGTTAATGAAACACTTATATTTTATTTACTGACAACAACAGGAAACATTAATAAATGAGTAAAAGAATATATAAATAATGACACATGGAACAAAGATTTATTCAATATTGTATTTACAGTCGGTGAACCTACATCCTAATGCCATCTCAACCCAACTGTGTCCACCTTCAGCTGTCTTTATAATAAGAGCACTGTAAGACACTTTACTAAAAAATATCTGCAAAATGCAGAAATTGGAATGTTTTTGTAAATTCTTTTGTTTTGCGCACAAACACAATAAAGCGGCTTATTTCTTAACATTTATTTCTACAAGATACTACTATAATATAAATGCTTACATTTCATACCATTTCTGTTTGGGGGTTAGTTAATTAAAGAGTTAGTTCACCCAAACATATAAATTCAGTCATTCTTTACTCTCCTCCACACTGGCCAATCCTTGTCTGTTTTTGTTTTTCTGAACACAAAAAGGTGATTTAGGTCAGGTTTGTGCTGCTGGTTTCTGTTCAACATCAGTCAATGGAGTCCGAGTTTCAGAAGCTTCATGACATTATTTGATGACGCTTTTGACTCTTCTAAAACTCAGGCTCCATTGACTGATGAAACCAACAGAACAAACCTGACCAAAATCACATCCTCAGTGTCTTTTGGTCTTTCTCTAGATGCTCTCGCTGGCTCTGAGCTCATTAATGATGAAGACGCCACAGCAACATGCAACATGCAAAAATGCAGAAATATAATACAAAAGCTGTCATTTTACCAGCACAATGTCATTTGATCTCTGTGTTAGAAGTAACAAAATGATCTCACTTTATATTTGGTTTCAGGATTTCCTTTTTCCTCCACAACTGCTGATGTCATCTTTCCTTTCAGGTCCTGCTTCACCACAAAAGATATGCAGCAAATGCACAGCAATCAAGAATCAGAAAAGTGCTGTAATAGCTCTATTTGAAATGATAAACTACAACTTAATATTAAAACCTGTTTATTGATGTCTTTAGTGTACTCACTCAGAGCCTTTGATGGCAGCTTTCCTTCATCAGTCTCTCTTCAGCGGATAAACACATGTGTGTCTCATCTGTAACATCCACACAAGATTCATTTATCTGCTCAATACTACATTCACATGTTGAGGTAGTTGCTGATGTGTTAACTGGCTTTTTATTCCACACAAATTTCAGTTTATTACCAGTACTAATGCACAAATGAAATAGATAACTCACATTTAGTTACTTTATGTAGATTAGTTTATTGACTGAACTTTATCTGATGTAAGCAGAGTTGACAACAGTGAATTCTACATAAGTGTTCATAACCTACATCTCTCACTCAGAGGTCTGTTCATGTTGTGATGTGCTCAGCTGCTGTTCTCTTAGAACACTTCCTGTCACATATTAGACCTTTAGTAATCTTCTTTAAGATGTAGGCCTATATGGTTTATGTAAATACACTTTGGAGATGTATGTGTGTTACCTGGAACTCTACTTTTCACTACACATAATAAAATACAGAAAAATAAGCAAAACACCCTTAAAAACACCTTAGGCAAACTCAGAAATTCAGAAAGGAACTCACTTTTAAGGAAGCTGCGATGCAGTTCCGTTAGTTGAAACATTTCCGTTAGAGCTGAGAAGACGCTGGGTGGTGAAGACATCAAAAAGTGACTAAATTCAGTTAAGGTAAGTTCAGTTATGAGCCTTTATTTATCATCTTGTCATGTTGTTATATGATGTAACTCTGTGTATTTATAAGAACATACCACCGAATCACGGACACGAACAAAAACTGAAGCCATTAAATGGATTGAAATCGAAAGTAAATATAATGGGATCCGATGTATCAGACGCCGTTTAAGGGAGTTTTCCTAAGAGCAAAGTTATAAGTAAAAAGAGTTGCTATTTTGTTGTTTTTGATTGCTTCCATTGTTCTCTTTTGTAAGTGGCTTTGGATCATGGGCATCGGAAGGAAAATAAATGTGGGTGGGTAATGCAATTTTCTGTAGTCTACCTGCTATGTAATGTTTTCACAAAGCAAATAGGCCATATTTACAAATATTACAAAAGACGGCTATTGAAGCATGTTTTCAGTGGCGGAAGTGAAAATATGTCTGACACATTATTTTTGACGCGGAAGACCCGAGTTCGCGTCCGCCTTTTGGTGAAATCATTTTCGAAATCGTCTCCCTTTTCACTTATATCACATCGGAAAGTCATTTGTTTTTAATAAAAATTTATGAAATAATCGAAAAGTTGAAATAAAGTATCAGCTAGGGTGAGGTGTATCTGAACAGAAGTTACAGTACATTGCTTTGTTTACTTTGCTGTGTCTCGGGAGTGAAAACCAGGAATGAGTTTAATTGGTATGGACCCTGAATAAGCCAAATGGAATGAATTTGAGGAAACCACAGCATTTTATTTAATTTACTTAATTTAAATTTAAATAAGGAGTTTAATTTATTAAGGCATACCTCATACAATGGATTTGACTGAGTGTGACGGGGTGCTCTGAAAAGTGCAAAGACATACTCGCTGAATTAGAGACGGTAAATGTGTCTTTTTTTATAGAAATAAAATAAATTGAGTTCAGTTGAACATGGGAGGCTACAGATCTGAGGGATCTGTAGCCCTACTTCCTGCGGTAATGTTTAAGGTCATGTCAAGCACTTCATTTTTCTTTATTTCTTTTCTTTTTTTTTTCAAATGTTGCTAAAGAATGAGTGATAAAAGCTATAGTTTTGCATTACATCTATAATTTAGAATTAGTGACAGATATGATGCAGTGATTTATCCAGATTATTTATTTCAAGGAATGTTCCAAAAACATATATACATAGTTAATAGATGCTGAGGCAAATTCACAAAAAGCACTTTTAACAATACATATACTGTAGCTTCAAAGCAGCAATACATAAAATGCACGTTTCTTTTACTATGAAGAGAAATCTGCTATGTCAGAAATGGCTGTCAATGTAATGTCCATATGTGACTCTGGACCACAAATCATTAGGGTTATTTTTTTTTTTAACTTGATATTTAATACATCAGCTGAAAGCTGAATAAATAAGCTTTCTACTGATGTATGGTTTGTTAGGATAGTTATTTGGCCAAGATGCAACTAATCTGAGGGTGCAAAAAATAAAAAATAAAATAAAACATCTAAATATTAACAAAATCGCCTTTGAAGTTGTCCAAATGAAGTTCTTAGCAATGCATATTACTAATCATATAAATGAAATACCAGTGCTTCTTAAGACAGGACAAATATGACAGAAATGTTCTATAATAGAGGTCTGTCAAGTCAAGGCATCTTTATTTAACTAGCGCTTAATACAGTAAACGCAGCTTTAGAGTGTAAAACAGGAAAATAGTGTGTCAATAATCCAAACAACCTTCAACTCTCTTGAAAAGCAGCTTTCAAAAGAGGACAATAGTCAACAGTCAGTTTCTCTGAGTCAGTGATGTCATTGTCCAGCTCCGTTCAGTTGTGTCGATGGCTATCTAGGAGACAAGGTCTTCGCAGGGGATCTGTCTCTAGGGCACATCTAGTTGTCATGGTCTCAGCTGACATTCAGAGAGGTTGTGGTTGTCTCTAGGTTCTGATCCATCTTCTGGTCTGGATCTGGTTAGTTGACAACATTCAGTTAAGCAGAAGCATGTTAAGCCATTGATTACATATTGTGATCATAATGATAATTTTGCAGTTAATCATTTTGATTCAGAGTTGGGATCATGATCTGAAGTTCATGCAGGGGTTGTTGTCATCACAGGTGTTAGGGTCACCTAAAATCTTCACAACTTGGTTAAATCCAAATGCTAGTGAGGTTGTAACTACTGAAATGAAGATACACATATAGAGGGCCCCACTCTTTACATTTTACTTATAAAACTGAATATGTGTCATATTTGGGGTTAAAGAAATCTGCAATAAAGTGCATAATAAAGCTTTTCCTATTCTAATTGATGTTTAGGATGTTTAGGTATTATACTAATGTGAGGTGCCAAATGGTTATGAGGTTAGTGATGTATACTGTCTCTTGGAATATTAGCCATATATGTAATAATTCATCGTCACAGTATCAAATGTTCTGCCTGTGTTCAACATGAAAAAGTTGTGGTTGCCACTGAGTGGTTGTTACAGGACTTTCATACAAAGAACAGTATAAAACCTGGAAAAGGAACCTTTTCTGTAAGAAAGATTCTACAGCATATGGTTCATTTTTAAATGTTAAACACTCAAAGACTTTGTCACCTTAAAAATGTAAACATGCCACAAATGTGACATACATATAGCGCATATAAACTACAAAAAAAGTCTGGTGAGAGCCCAGTATATAGGCCGATGCAAAATGAAAAGCAGGAGTCATGAACCGAAGACAAATTGTCCAACATTTTCACTGAAAGACATCAGATTCACAACATTAAATTCACGAACCTAACTGAACATAATGTACGGTACAATACAAACACATTATTAAGCATATATAAAATGCAGTTAATTTAACTGATTTGGATTCTAAGAAACTGAATACAGAATTGCTCTAAATAGAGTTCTAATATGCAAAATGTTGATTTCAGATCAGTCATAAAAATACGTAAAATCACTTAAACTCAAGACAAAGCGTCTCTGTTCTTTTTTTATATTTTATTTTCTTTCATATAAAGTAATCACTTAGAAAATAAATAATTTGACTAGGAACAATAGTAAACTACAGATTAATTAACAAGATTTGTCAATAAAAACATATTGGACTTCGCAATTATTGCTCGATTTAGGTAGCCTACCGCTAATTTTAACTTAATCTATATTTGTTAATTAGAACACATACAGCACACTACAGACACAATGTTATACAGTGATATAGAAAAGAAAATACTTACAGTTTGACTTAAGTTCGTTGAGGAGTTGTCCCATGTTAACGTGGGCGTGGTTTGTGAGCGTGATATGGGAGCATGTTAAACTTGTTTAAAACCGCGTAAAATACGCAGGAACAGATACCGCGGAATTAAAGTGCTTTATTATGCATACCAAACGTATAAAACTGATAAAAGGTGTTTTTTAATCTATGATATAGTCTTATCCTCAAAAAGGAAAGCAGTCTAAATGTGACACACATACAGTAAACACAAGTGTTGTTTGCTCTGCTTAACATAACAGCATGAAATTAATGAAAAACACAATTTATTGACCTGTTTTCTACAAACGCGACAGATAAGAGCGACAGGTGCACAAACACCTGAGAGCATCAGTAACACGACAACCCTACCTAGTACATTCCCCCCATGTTGGCAAAGTTTGCAATATCTAAGGAGACGTGGATAAGCTGTTGAAAGATCTCATTTTTGGAGAAGACTGTTGATTTTACGCTCGACAAAATGTAAATGTTACTACTTTGACATTAAGATTACCTCAGAAATCATACGAGCAATAATGATAAATGCTGACCAATAATTATTTATTTTTTAGTAAAACAAGCCAAATGTCATTTGTTTTGTCTGTTTCAAATTACAAGTAAAATAAATGTAATATTATAAAATGAGTTTTACTGATGTCTGTAGTCTACTCACTCAGAGGCAAGTTTATTTATAAAGCAGATTTCATTCACGATGGTAATTCAAAGTACTTTACATAAGAGGAGTTAAAATAATCATAAAAAATAATCATAACAATAAAAAGAATTTAAGAACATTTAACATTATTTAAATGAATTAAATCAGTTAAGAATAAAAATGATTATACATAAAGTACAGGATGTAGCACAATGCTCATTCAGTAAATGCACAACTGAACAGATGAGTTTAAATGTGGCCAATGTTTTAATCAACAGTACTAATGGACAAATGAAATAGATAACTCACGTTTAGTTACTATATGTACTTGTGTTTCTCTACATAACTTACATTCATCTAAAGCAGTGTTGACAACAGTGAATTCTACATAAGTGTTCATACATCTCTCACTCAGAGGTCTGTTCATGTTGTGATGTGCTCATCTGCTATTCTATTAGAACACTTCCTGTCACATTTTAGACCTTTAGTAATCTTCTTTCAGATGTATATGGTTTATGCAAATCCACTTTGGAGATGTATGTGTGTTACCTGGAACTCTACTTTTCACTACACATAATAAAATACAGAAAAATAAGCAAAACACCTTAGGCAAACTCAGAAATTCAGAAACAACTTTTAAGGAACTCACTTTTAAGGAAGCTGCGATGCAGTTCCGTGAGTTGAAACATTTACGTTAGAGCTGAGAAGACGCTGGACGGTGAAAACATCAAAAAGTGACTAAATACAGTTAAGGTAAGTTCAGTTATGAGCCTTTATTTATTATCTTGTCACGTTGTTATATGATGTAAGTAAATATAATGGGATCCAATGTATCAGACGCCGTTTAAGGGAAGTTTAATATCGCGTCTTACAGACCATTCCCAGATTGTTTTGTTTAAGCTACATCTTTCAATGTTTTTTTTTTTTCTTCTAATGACCATTACAATGTATTAACAGTAACGTGTGTAGTTAAAAAAAAATATTTTTTGTGTCTTAATTTAAGCAGGAATGTTGCTGTGGTTTAAGGATCATGTCAAGCACTTCATTTTTCTTTATTTCTTTTCCTTTTTCAAATGTTGCTAAAGAAGAGTGATAAAAGCTATAGTTTTGCATTACATCTATAATTTAGAATTAGTGACAGATAGGATGCAGTGATTTATCCAGATTATTTATTTCAAGGAATGTTCCAAAAACATATATACATAGTTAATAGGTGCTGAGGCAAATTCACAAAAAGCACTTTTAACAATACATATACTGTTACTTCAAAGCAGCAATACATAAAATGCATGTTTCTGTTACTATGAAGAGAAATCTGCTATGTCAGAAATGACTGTCAATGTAATGTCCATATGTGACTCTGGACCACAAATCATTAGGGTTATTTTTTTTAAAATTGATATTTAATACATCAGCTAAAAGCTGAATAAATAAGCTTTCTACTGATGTATGGTTTGTTAGGAAAGTTATTTGGCCAAGATGCAACTAATCTGAGGGTGCAAAAAAATAAAAAAATAAAATAAAACATCTAAATATTAACAAAATCGCCTTTGAAGTTGTCCAAATGAAGTTCTTAGCAATGCATATTACTAATCATATAAATGAAATACCAGTGCTTCTTAAGACAGGACAAATATGACAGAAATGTTCTATAATAGAGGTCTGTCAAGTCAAGGCATCTTTATTTAACTAGCGCTTAATACAGTAAACGCAGCTTTAGAGTGTAAAACAGGAAAATAGTGTGTCAATAATCCAAACAACCTTCAACTCTCTTGAAAAGCAGCTTTCAAAAGAGGACAATAGTCAACAGTCAGTTTCTCTGAGTCAGTGATGTCATTGTCCAGCTCCGTTCAGTTGTGTCGATGGCTATCTAGGAGACAAGGTCTTCGCAGGGGATCTGTCTCTAGGGCACATCTAGTTGTCATGGTCTCAGCTGACATTCAGAGAGGTTGTGGTTGCACACGGAAAGGATTGACAGATTGATATCTCTTTCTCGATACTGTGGGTGGTGGTGCATGGCCGTTCGTAGTTGGTGGAGCGATTTGTCTGGTTGATTCTGATAACGAACGAGATTCCGACTTGCTAAATAGTTACACGGCCCGGTGTGGTCGGCAGCAAACTTCTTAGAGGGACAAGCGACGAGTAGCCGTTCGAGGAGGAGCAATAACAGGTCTGTGATGCCCTTAGATGTCCGGGGCTGCACGTGCGCCACAATGGGCGGATCAGCGCGTGCCTACCCAGGAGCAGGAGACATTTGTGCCTGCATTGTGGACAAATCTCACACCATGCCCAGAAAAGTGGTCCTCTGATGGAGAAAGCACACTTCTCTTGGCGTTGTTAGTCTTAACCCCAACACTTCCAAGGCGGAACAACACCTCGATTTTGAACTGCCAGCTGCTCAGATTGAGCCAAAATCAACTAAACGTTGATAAAGTTGAGGATGCAGATGGCCTGGAATCGCAGAGGAGCCAGAGCTGCGTAACGCCGTGACAAAGAGCTCCAAGCACTGGGTCTTGTGACAAAAACCAAGGCTTTCTCCACATGTCTGAGGCACCAAGGCATCGCCGCGTGACCCTGATCATGCAAAGTGGGTTTCCCCTCAGGGAGAACCCCTTGGTTTTGAGCCACCACTGTAGGGGTCTCATGTACAGCATCCGCACACTTTATGAAAGTGCGGGGTGAGAATGTAAGCCAAAAGGAAGAACCGGAATTGGTAAGCTCTGCCCCTGAGAGCAAACCTCAGGAACTTCCTGTGTTGAGGAACAATGAAGAACCGGCTGTATAACCCGGGATCTCACTGTGAGGAGGGACCACCTCGATGGCCTCTTCCCCAGGAGAAAATTTACTTCCTGTTCCATAACAAGAGCCTGCTCAGGATCCAAAAAGTGGGAAGACCCCACTGAAGAGGGGAGGAGGGGAGCCGAACTGAATGCGGTAGCAGGACCCATGAGACACATTTGGCAGAAGTTCCCACGCTACTAAAGAGTCTACTCTACGTCTGCTGTTAGAGGAACGGCCAGCTTTGGGTCCTGAAGCGGAGACCGGCAGAAAGGAACCAACTAGCTGTTCAGGCGACCTCAATGGACGTCGCGAGCCTCCCAGCACCGCTACGATGTCGGGCGGTAACTGAGAGATATGCTCGCTGGGGACTGCTGCGCCCGGAAACACCTGATGGTGGCAGGGTTGGCAAAGCTGTCCCCTGAGGACACTGAGGAGAGACGGCACCGTATGAAGAGGTGTTAATCGCTCTTTCCCAGGGGGGACTGTCCTTATTAGCCCTGAGCCATGCCATCTGGGCTTATTATAGTTAATGAAACTGTTTGCAGTGAGTAGCCAGCCTACTTATACTCTCTTGACTGGCCTCATGCCAGGATTCAATCAGAGCAGGAGACAGACGTGCCTGCATCATGATTGAATTCCACACCAAGCACTGAAAAGTGGTTCTCTATAATGGAGAAAGCACACTTTTCATTGACAACCCCAGTTTGGTGGGGACGACACATTGATGCCAAGCTGCCAAAATGCTCAGATGAGCATTTAATTAATATAATTAAATATATAGGGTGAAAGTGGAGGATGGTTTCTTTCCTAACTTTGGGCTGCACCCGGCAGCCTGTATAAATGTATTCAATTCCTCAGAATTAAATGACTATGGGAGCAGAGCTAACATTCAAGATACTTCACATATGTGCTTTGTGACTTTATGAATGGGCACATTTATGAATGAACACAGCCCTCCCCCTCAGAAGCGGACTGTGAGTACTCAGCTCGAACAAAGCTACACATAAATCGCTTGAATCTCCGCAGCCCATTTACTTTCGTTTCTTAGTAGGAGGAGCTGAGAGAAACCAGCGATCTAATATGCAGTCTGTTCTGATTCCACAATGAAAGCCTCCGCTCTGCCTCGGCAAAATGGGACTTTGCGAGCGAAGCGTGGACAGCGAGAATGCGAGCCGTCAGCTTCCTCAAAAGCTGACACCACCCACTTCGCCACGCACTCTCACTGCAGCGCAGGCTTCGGAACCCCGAGAGAGAAAGCGCTAGATCCATGAAAAGGGCAGAGATGGATCAAAGATCATCTCTAACCCGTCTTCATAGATCTATGTGCAATCCCCACGAGAACAGCTGCCGCCCTGCCTCGGCAAAAGCGGGACTGAGCCGCGGTGAAGACAATACGGTCATTCAGTTCCCTCGAGAACTGACTCCCGTGCTTCGCTTCCAAACAGACAACAAATAGACTGCGTGTATCCCCCTTTTTTTTTTTTTGTAAGGAGGAGCACACAGAATGAAATGCTGCTGCTTATTTGAAGGACATAGTGACACTCTCAAATAAAAGCTGTGCAAACTGGCACATTAAAACAGAGTGACACACACACACACACATAGAGCGCTTGCTGAATGGCAGAAAGCTAGTGCTGTTCTCACCGTATGTGCTTTTAGGCTTCCCGGTCGGTGACGTCATCACGCCTGTGACGTCACGCGATTACTTTGGACAGATTACACACGTGATTCAGAGCGTGGTCACACTGGGGGGCGTTCCCAAAGCGTTTCGATGCAGCTTGACGTTCCTGGAAGGGAACAAAATCCAAACCCACATGGCCCTGTGTGAAAAAGTGTTTGCCCCCTAAACTTTATAACTGGTTGGGCAACCCTTAGCAGCAACAACTGAAATCAAGCGTTTGCCATAACTTGCAATGAGTCTGTTACAGAGTTGTGCAGGAATGTTGGCCCACTCATCTTGGCAGAATTTTTGTAATTTAGCCACATTGGAGGGTTTTCCAGCATGAAACGCCTTTTTAAGGTCATGCCACAGCATCTCAATAGGATTCAGGTCAGGACTTTGACTAGGCCACTCCAAAGCCTTCATTTTGTTTTTCTTTGCTGGTGTGTTTTGGATCATTGTCCTGCTCCAGAAGTCAAGTTCGCTTCAGCTTGAGGTCACAAACAGATGGCCGGACATTGTCCATCAGGATTTTTTGGTAAACAGCAGAATTCACGGTTCCATTGATCACAGCAAGTCTTCCAGGTCCAAAAGCAGCAAAACAGCCCCAGACCATCACACTACCACCACCATATTTTACTGTTGGTATGATTTTTTTTTTCTGAAATGCTGTGTTACTTTTACACCAGATGTAATGGGACACACATCTTCCAAAAAGTTCAACTTTTGTCTCGTCAGTCCACAGTGTATTTTCCCAAAAGTCTTGGGGATCATCAAGATGTGTTCTGACAAAATTGAGACAAGCCTTTATGTTCTTTTTGCTCAGCAGCGGTTTTGCTTAAAGCGCTTCTTTGGATCTAAACATGATGTGTAGCTTTTGAGGATCTTTTGGTCAACTTCACTTTGTCAGGCAGGTCCTATTTAACCCCCTGGGGCCGACGGTCACGCCGGCGTGACCAACCTACTTTTTTTAAGATCAGCGCAAAAGACACTAAAAATGCTCTGTCGGTTTAAGTCATACACATTAGAGATATACATCAATGGAAACTGTAAAGCTTGCACTTTTATTTGGGCACACTCAAAAGAACAGCAGAAAGTTGTGTTTTTTTATTTAGAATAAAGAAAACAAACAGGGTGATTTCTGTTTTCTCTGTCTCCGTGAACTGCTTTTAGAAATGCGTCACTCATATCATTCAAACACGGTGAATATTTAGCACACAAACATAAAAGTGGTATCTACTGAAAGCTTGAGATTTATGCTTTTAAACGAAGTAAGTTTTATCAAAAACAAATAATCTGTGATAAATTAATCTATATGAAACCAAGGAGATGTCTAGTCTATCCAGTTCCAACTAATTATCTCTAATGTGACCGCGCCCACTATCGCGAAATCTTTTGCCATGCAAATTAGCCATGTGCTACAAGCGTGGCAAGGACCGGAGTATCTGTACACGAGGAAACTCCCACATCACCGCAACAAAGCAACATGACTTCAAGTTCATCTTAGTTACAGTTTGTTACTGAATGAAGACATGCTGTGAGGAATAAGACTTATATCTACCTCAATCCTAAGAAGGACGCGATGCGACGCAAACCCAGCAGGAGGAGACATTTACATGAGTAAGTCTTACTTTCATTTTCCTACTAGCTTTCGCTGTTATTTACTTTGACAAAACATGTACACATTTTACTAGTTAGACTTATTCCAAACTAAAATTCCTGACTTTATCAAATGAAACATTATGAAGTACGTTTGGTTGCATTGCATCTCTTACAATGGCAGGATATTTATAATGTTCTAGAAAAACGATGTGATTATGACTGTGAGATGCATTTATGACGATATCTTTATGAATGTAGAATCATACTTTATTTATTTTATTGTATAACAGTGTAAAAGTAATATGAGTGCTTACACTGAATGTGTGTTTACATCACGTTTATTAGTAATATAGTGCTAAACGATAATTATTAGTTTCTTAGATATTACATGTCCTTTTTTTTACATTAGTACAAATTCTAGAGTATAGACTGTATTCTGACAGATGATCCTGATATGATTTTTGGTTTGTTTTGTTTTTGTAGTGATCTCAAACCTGCTCAAAAGATGAATCCTGCCCTCTTTCCCATGAGTCCCTTCAAACTGTTTTCCTCTGAGAGCACTAGAAACTTGAGATGTTCAACTACACAGATATTCTAGTGTAAAACACGTTTTTGACTTTTTTTTGTATTTTTTTAAGGGCACACAAAATAGCAGGTAAGATTTGTTTCATTTGTTGAACAGAATTCAGAAGAAGTTTTCAGAAATGCCACAAAGTCTGTGCACATCTGTGTGGTAAGATGAGGGAGCTCAATAATGTGTCTTGGACCTTCATTATGTATGTTTTGGTTATACAGTGATAGTAAATAAAATAAAAATAATCTAAAACTCCATTCTCTGAATCTTCTCACATTGTTTCAGTCATCATTGATGGGGCCATTAGGGAGGGCCCTTTTGTCTTTCAGGTGTGAATTGCTAAATATTCATGGGCCATTGCCACACCTATGAATAATCCCTTTCGATCACAAAACATGTTTTATAAAATTTAAATCAATATATTGTTTTCTCTGAACGAGTGAACGAGATGATTTTCACATCATTTGGTTGAAAAAATTCTAGCCTACGACATCCAATTATCTAAAGTCTTGTAAATAAATGTCCTGTATGTGCTTCATGGCCTTATTTCAGTGACTTCAAAACTTTAGATTTTCAATAACCACGCATAAACATAGTTTTCTCAAAAACACAAACATGCACATTAATGTTGCTTGCATATTATTGTAGCCCAATATGTGCTGATTACAATGTAATCTGACTTTAACCATTCATATGTTTTTAAGATACTGAAAAAAGCACAAATGTCAGGGCATGTCAAAACTTCTTCAGGGCCCCAAAACACCTCAGGCCCCAGAGGGTTAAGTGATTTCTTGATTGCGAACAGGGGGGGGGGGGATTTAGCATAGTTGCTGTTCATATTATTTCTGGAGGAAGATGATCATGTGCATTTATTACTATTTCATCACTGGAGGACAATGTTGTGAGATGTGTTTTGTAAATGCTTGGCTAAAAAGATGTATTTTTAATCTAGATATAAACAGAGAGAGTGCGCCTAAGCCCCAAACATTATCAGAAAGACTATTCAAGGGTTTAAGGGTAAAATGCAGGAAAAAAACTTCCTCCTCAATATTTCTTTTTGGTGCTCCATCTTTTTGAAGTTCGGGAACACCAGTGCTACTAAGTAAAAAAATAGTTTTGAGCCCTGATCTATATAATGACATTATAGATCAGTGGTTCTCCCAAAGTTATGAACAGACATCTTTCCAATAACCCTCATAAAACATTAGTTATATGTTAGATCGTAATAGAATGTCATGTTATCTGTCATGTTGACCGAATCCAGCTCCATGCCGAGAAAAGAGATACTTTGCAAAGGGGAGGGTTTGCTTCTCTCGGTTGACCCGAAACCCCAGATGGCTGAGGTGCTGGAGCACCATTTTCCTGTACTCGCACAACAGATCTCGTGAGTGAGCTATTATCAGCCAGTCGTCAAGATAGTTGAGGATTCAGATGCCTCTCCTCTAAAAGAAGTTTCATGGCACCCTCCGTGAGTTTGGTAAATTAGAGGACCTTGTACTGATAAGCCCGACCCATGAAAGCAAACCGAAGAAACGGTCTGTGACGAGGCAAAATCCCTCGGCGACAAGCAGGTGGAGGCTGGGCACCTGGCTGCCTGGTGGTCTCACGTCAGGGCAAGATATCTTTATTAGCCTCTGTCTGCTTCTGTAATGCCGAGAACTGCTGGGCTTTGTCAACATCAGCCATCTGTGCCAGGTTTGGTCAGAGATGGCACTCTTGGACCACCATGGTGGACATCACCTGACCAAGGGACCGCGCCGTGACCTTCGTCGCCCATAGGGCGAAGTTGGTCGCTGCATGCAGCTCCTGCATCACACCTTGGTCAGAACTACCCTCATGGAAATGAAAAATGAAAAACCACCTCATGCAAGCATAAAAACTGTTTTGTGAAATATGGGAGATTTTACGCAATTGATTCATTTCCATAAGACACATTTTCAATTAGCAATTTCTTGCGCAAATCTGTAATGGAAACGCACCATATGTTTCCATCAAAAAATGCTAATTAAACTGTTGTGCAAAACTGGAACATCACATAACACATTTGTGCTTAAAGACTGTTTCCATCCAATGTGATATAAACGGTGCGTTTCCATTAAAGATTTGCACAAAACTTCGGCCATTTTTTTTTTTATAAATGTCAAATGTCGAAAAATATTGCGAAATGACGGCATTTTTTATGCGCATTTTTAGAATTTATGCACATCTTTGCATTTCCATTCAGAGTTTTTTTTTTATGCGATATTCCAAAATGTGCATAAAAATAGTTTGATGGAAACACAGCTATTGGCTGAGCGGCTTCATATTATAATAATGATAATGAATGTGTACAACCTGTGTATGACATAACCTTGCATGTGCTGAAAACCTCTGGAGCACAGAAAAGTTGATCTGAATTAAAGTAACCTTGAAACATGAATGACTGGCATAAATCTGGTTTCTGGAAACCATCCAGCTGTCAAACCAGTTTCATTTGTTTTCCTGAGGGTCCTGGTCAAACTTGAAGATTGGTTCTGAAGATGTGTTTTTCTACAGTGGTTTAAGTTAAATGTTATTATTACAGCAAATCATTTCATACATATAAATATTAGAAGCAGTAAGGGTATCACATATCATTGTACTGAATCTGTGTTGAGCTGCTGTACTTCACAACGAATGACTATAGGAAAGATAAAAATGCTGTTAAACTGCAGTACATCAGTAGTTCGCTGCAGTACAGCTACATGTGAGTAAAGTAAACTAGTGTACAACTGCAGTATAATTATCTTAGATTTCACACAGACACACAGGAAAATGCCTCCTTTTGGCTCAGACTCCAGATGCATGAACTGACAAACACTCCTATAAATGATCTCAACCGCAGGAGCTTCACTCTTCATCTTCATGGTCATGCTGAGTCTGATTGAACACAAACACAACACAAACCAATGGTGTAAACTAAAAGTAATCTGCAAAGTTACTTAAGGCAGCTGCAAAAAATCACACCCACAAAGATGCATTGACTCATTTGTCCACTAGAGGTCCACCTGTCAGTGACATCATTAAAGTGAAAATACATGTAGGTGCATCTCAATAAATTAGAATGTTGTGGAAAAGTTCATTTATTTCAGTAATTCAACTCAAATTGTGAAACTTGTGTATTTTGCAAAGCCCTGCTGTAAATTGTGTAAATTGCAAAGACCTGCTGTGTGTAAGCAGGATAAATAAAAAAGAGGGCAGGAACGCCCGGAGTAAAAAGCCCTGCTGAAAGTAGGCAGGAAAAAAGGGGGACAAAGAGGCCCGGATTAAGAGTCCCTGCTATGAGAGGGCAGGTCAGAGGAGAGGGCATAGGTGCCCGGAGTAGAGGGGATCTACCTCGTAGAACCTCATGAAGGTAAGAGGTGTGGACCATCCCGCCGACCTAAAGTTTGCTTAGTAGCAGGAAGACCTCTATTATGGGGACCAAAGCACACACAATTTGTCTGTCTTCCTCCACAGGGCAGCTCTATGGACGTATGTGTCCAATGCTCGCACTGGACACATACAGTTAAGCTTCTGCTGTTCTGGCTCTCTGAAAGGAGGACAGAAGGCCTGGAGCTCTATGGGCCGTGGCACAGAGGAGGGCACCTTGGGGACGTACCCCGGTTTAGGGTGCAGAAATGCTTTGACCATGCCAGGCGCAAAGTCTAAATAAGCAGGGGCCACAGAGAGGGCCTGAAGGTCGCCAACTCTTTTTAGAGAGGAAATGGCAAGAAGGAAGACAGTTTTAAAGGACAAAAGTTTGTCCAAAATCTCCTCAATAGGCTCAAATGGAGGTTTACATAGAGCCTCTAAGCCAGGTGGGGACGCGAGAGCACACCGGCAGCCTCAGGATTCTACCGAGAGAGGTAGGACTGAAGGGGACGTGAAAAGCAGCTATGGCCACCACGTAAACCTTCAGGGTGAAATGAGTAACGCCCGCAGAGAAACGGGCCTGCAGAAAGTCCAGCACTGAACCTACTGGGCAGTTGACTGGGTCAATATGGTGCAGACTACACCAAAGAACAAAGACTTTCCATTTCCCGGTGTACAGTTTCCTCGTAGAGGGAGCTCTGGAAGTCATAGAAGTCATAGATCCTCTTCTGAATATTATTAATTCGTCACTATCATTAGGATATGTCCCCAAAACCTTCAAACTGGCTGTTATTAAGCCACTCATTAAAAAACCACAACTTGGCCCCAATGAATTAATTAACTACAGACCAATTTCTAATCTCCCTTTTCTGTTAAATATACTAGAAAAGGTATTATCCTCACAATTATGCTCCTTCTTAGAAAAAAATAGTATCTCTGAGGATTTACAGTCAGGTTATAGACCATATCATAGTACTGAGACTGCTTTTATTAGAGTTACAAATGACCTGCTCTTGTCAACCGATTGTGGTTGCATCTCCCTATTAGTGCTACTGGATCTTAGTGCTGCGTTTGATACTATTGACCACAACTTCCATAGCGCCGGGTGCAGGAGTGCGCCTCCCGCTTGTGAGAGATCCCTTCTGACAGGAACTTCCCATGGAGGGCCATCGAGGAAGAAAATCAGGTCCCAGAACCATACTCGGCCCGGCCAGAATGGGGCTACTAGTAAGAGGCAGATCCCATCCCGGCACACTCTCTCCAGAAGACCGTGGGCTGAGCGGCCACTCATGACCGCTCCCCAACCGGTGAGGGATGCATCTGTCGTTAATGTCACACGACGACACGGAGCTCCTAACACCGGAAAAGTTTGGGGTGAGAGGGATAGGCCGAACGGAAGAACTCTGTATTGGTAGGCTCTGCCCCCAAAAGCGAACCTCAAAAAATTCCTCAGGTCGAACTTAGGCCCAGTAGACCCCGGATTAGAGCGCCGCTGGGACTCCAGATCCCACACACCCACAGTGTGGGGGGGTTATACTTGCGTGATTGAGCTTGTCCAAAAAAATCTGTAAATATTACTTAATGCCACATCTGTGCTCTTTTGTGTCGTGCAAAGGTGAATTGTTGTTTCTGGTTACTTATTCTTCCTGATTGTATCTTATTAATTTATTGTTTAATTACAATTTTCAGCAAAGTTTTATGAATCTACATTTTTATTGTCACAAAAGATGATACTCACTAATTCCATTCATGAAGTTAAACTTGTATAATGTAAACATTCATTCCACACAGACTGATATATTTCAAGTGTTTATTTCTTTTAATTTTGATGATTATAACTGACAACTGTTAAGCCAGTGACAGTCAGAAATCGGAAGCCCTAATGGTGTTCCCCATGGTTCTTTAACCCTCTTCAGACCCTGCGTCCATTGGAATGGACATCACATGATTTTTTGTTTAAACCAATACAATTTTATGTTTTTATAATATGAGCAATGCCTGGTCACTGATTGGTCCCTGATCAACCAATCACAACAAAGATATGACTCCTAACTAAATCTGATTGAGCCACAGGCATCACAAAAGAGAGACATGATCACCACTTAGAGAGGAAGAGAAGGAAGCCCACATTTGACCTTTTATATGC
The DNA here is from genome assembly GCF_049309525.1 of Garra rufa. Classification (NCBI taxonomy): domain Eukaryota; kingdom Metazoa; phylum Chordata; class Actinopteri; order Cypriniformes; family Cyprinidae; genus Garra; species Garra rufa. Next base: position 10,999 of record NW_027394427.1, on the reverse strand, counting down.
AGAGTTATGTTAATGGTAGCTTCATCAACTTGCATCTATTATAAAATTAAGACTATCAAATGATAATATTCAAAGTTATTTTGAAGATCTTTCAGATTTGCAGAACACAGGATTTTTTTGAAATGCAATGTCCATCACAATGGACATCAGGTCTTGAGCGATATCAGCAGGAACCTCATGAATTAATTGTAAAACAGGTTGAGAAATTTGTTGAAGCATTTCAAAGCTAAATACAGAGCTACAAATTCTAATGTTAATGTTTTATGAATGTTGATATAAATGACTGAAATGGATATTAATATGATTTCATTTATGTCTTCGAATTGACTATACACCGCATTCCAAATTATTATGCAAATTGTATGTAAGTGTCATAAACACACAGTTTTTTGTTTTTCAATTAAACTCATGGATGGTATTGTGTCTCATGGCTCTTTGGATCACTGAAATGAATCTCAGACACCTGTGATAAATAGTTTGCCAAATGAGCCCAATTAAAGGAAAAGTACTTAAGAAGGATGTTCCACATTATTAAGCAGGCCACAGGTTTCAAGCAATTATGGGAAAGAAAAAGGTCTCTCTGCTGCCGAAAAGCGTCAAATAGTGCAATGCTTTGGACAAGGTATGAAAACATTAGATATTTCACGAAAACGTAAGCGTGATCATTGTACTGTGAAGAGATTTGAGGCTGATTCAGAGCACAGACAGGTTCGTTCAGGTAAAGGCAGAATGAGGAAGGTTTCTGCCAGACAAATTCATCAGATTAAGAGAGCAGCTACTAAAATGCCATTACAAAGTAGCAAACAGGTTTTTGAAGCTGCTGGTGCCTCTGGAGTCCCGCGAACATCAAGGTGTAGGATCCTCCAGAGGCTTGCAGTTGTGCATAAACCTACTATTCGGCCACTCCTAACTAATGCTCACAAGCAGAAACGGTTGCGGTGGGCCCAGACATACATGAAGCCTCATTTTCAAACAGTCTTGTTTACTGATGAGTGTTGTGCATCTTTGGATGGTCCAGATAGATGGAGTAGTGGATGGAACATGTCCCAACAAGGCTGCGACCACAACAAGGAGGTGGCGTTTTTGGCCGGAATCATAGGGAGAGAGCTGGTTGGCCCCTTTAGGATCCCTAAAGGTATTAAAATGACCTCGGCAAAGTATGTCGAGTTTTTGACTTACCACTTTCTTTCATGGTACAAAAAGAAGAACTGTGCCTTCCGTAGCAAAATCATCTTCATGCATGACAATGCACCATCTCATGCTGCAAATAATACCTCTGTGTCATTGGCTGCTATCTGCATAAAAGATGAGAAACTCATGGTGTGGCCACCATCCTCCCCTGACCTCAACCAGATTGAGAACCTTTGGAGCATCCTCAAGCAAAAGATCTATGAGGGTGGGAGGCAGTTCACATCAAAACAGCAGCTCTGGGAGGCTATTCTGGCATCCTGCAAACAAATTCAATCAGAAACTCTCCAAAAACTCACAAATTCAATGGATGCAAGAATTGTGATAGCGATATCAAAGAAGGAGTCCTATGGTAAGATGTAACTTGCCCAGTTAGGATGTTTTTTATTGAATTAGATTTAGATTTCAGTAAATATGACCACCTAATGCTGCAAATTCAGCAAATGCCCGTTTTCAGTTCTTTACAACCTATACAATGTTTTAACTCTGTTGTGCATAATAATTTGGAACAGTGCATTTTCAGTTTTATCTTTGAAATAAATACTGTTATCATTAGGAGGTTTGTTCAATACAATTCGAATTATACCCTAATGGTTGATGACTTAAAAATTATACTGACTGTCATTTGCATTGACTAATTATGAAAACCAGAGAAAGATATAATTTGCATAATAATTTGGAATGCGGTGTAGACTGTAAATCAATATTTCATTGATTTTAGTGAGGAACAGCTATTGTGGATGTGTGATCAGTGAATACAATGCAATACACATTCACACCCCCTCCATGCACACTAATACCTTGATACTATAATGCACACAATCATATAGTCATCAAAACAAATGGCAAGTACACATAAACCCATTCACACACACACAAAGACATTTATACATGTACTCCAATTCACCCACTTGAACCAAAAAAAGGGATCAAACTACCATTTTTTTAGTTTTCATATCATCTTACATTTTTTCCCACATTCTTACTGCATTATTTATTGTTACAGTATGTGTTCTTTTCAAAATCTTAAACACTATTTCAACTATAGTGCACAAACTCTATTTATTATGTATGGTGTAAAAATTAGGATTTTTGTTTTTCTTTAGACCCGTCCATTGTAGTGGACATGAGAAAAATCTAATTAAAAATGAGTTGGCACAAATCTTTCTTTTTTTAGACTCATTTATGTGTTGGAGAAGAGCAAAAATCAAGTGGGTAAAAAAATTTTTGTTCAGTGAAAAAAATTCAGGTCTGAAGGGGTTAAATGGTCTCTCAGTCTAGTTCTGTAGGCTACACAATCATGGGCAAGACTGCTGATTTGACAGTTGTCCAAAAGATGACCATTGACACCTTGCACAAGGAGGGCAAGACACAAAAGGTCATTGCAAAAGTGGCTGGCTGTTCACAGAGCTCTGTGTCCAAGCACATTAATAGAGAGGTGAAGGGAAGGGAAAGATGTGGTAGAAAAAAGTGTACAAGCAATAGGGATAACCACACCCTGGAGAGAATTGTGAAAGAAACCCCATTCAAAAATGTGGGGGAGATTTACAAAGAGTGGACTGCAGCTGGAGTCAGTGCTTCAAGAACCACTATGCACAGACGTATGCAAAACATGGGTTTCAGCTGTCGCATTCCTTTTGTCAAGCCACTCTTGAACAACAGACAGCGTCAGAAGCGTCTCGCCTGGGCTAAAGACACAAAGGACTAGACTGCTGCTGAGTGGTCCAAAGTTATGTTCTCTGATGAAAGTAAATTTTGCATTTCCTTTGGAAATCAGGGTCCCAGAGTCTGGAGGAAGAGAGAAGAGGCACAGAATCCACGTTGCTTGAGGTCCAGTGTAAAGTTTCCACAGTCAGTGATGGTTTGGGGTGCCATGTCATCTGCTGGCATGGGCGACATTTGTCAAGGGGGGCAAGAAAAAAATGGATGTAAGCGTTAAAAGAGTGAATTAAACAGTAAACAGACAGAAAACAGTCAATTAAAACGCTGCACTTCAGCCCGGGCTGATAGGCCCCGACTTTTTTTTACACCCCTAGGGATGGGCTTCGGGCCAATTTTCACATCATAGTTCAGACGCAGGCCAGGCATCGGGCCTGTTTTAGGCTTCTCCTTATTTTCATATTTTAGACATCCATCAATTATGGTGAAGAAAAAAATGCCGTGCTGGTGGAAACTTTCGCTTTCACTTTCGAGATTGGCTAGGAAGCCGTTTAGTGTCCTTCAGCGCAGCTGGAAGAGATCCGCATTCAAGCGCACACAATAGGCTAAAACTCGCCCCAAGCACTGGCAAAAATAAATAACAATGAAAGTGTTGAGGAAAGAGTAAGGACATATCTGAATTATTTATTAATAAACTTGTGTATTCTGAGTCAGTGTTGCAAAGATCCTGACTTGCAATCTCCTCTTTGGACATGCCTTTAGAGAGAAATTCATCTTTATGGATTACATGAAAGTTTTTGTTTTAAATTTGTTTTATTTCATTAAGTAATAATTTAAAGCTTTCTATAAATATATTTATGTCTGTGAGGCATGCATTTTGATTCATTTTGTTAAGCGCTCCTGTTCAAGAGATTGCAGAAAGCGCATCATTTTTGTTTTCTTTATTTTATAAAAACGCTGTAATGTTTTTTGGTGTATTACTGGTACTTTGTGAGCAAAAATGACGGATAATTTTAAACTGAAAAACACTGAAAAAATCTTTATCTTTAACCTTTAAACTACCATTGTTTACCCTTATTATCACTAAAAGCATCACTAATCTTATTTGATAGAGATCTCACAAAGTTCTATTATAATTAATAAAGCTCTCTAAACTACACAATTAATCTTTTATTTACATCGCGTCTACACTTAGTCATGAGATGATTCACGAGCGCACAAAATGGCACTTAGCCTGAGCTTGGCTAAACAGTCCAGTTGCAGTGGGGCTGTCGAGGACTCCACGACTAACCACAGGGGGGGCAACTGCCACCCCCTAATGTCGCCCATGTCTGCTGGTGTTGGTCCACTGTGTTTTCTGAGGTCCAAGGTCAACGCAGCTGTATTCCAGGACATTTTAGAGCACTTCATGCTTCCTGCTGCTGACCAACTTTATGGAGATGCAGATTTCATTTTCCAACAGGACTTGGCAACTGCACACAGTGCCAAAGCTACCTGTTTTAAGGACCATAGTATTCCTCTTCTTAACTGGCCCGCAAACTCGCCTAACCTGAGGAAGATGCGATATGCCAGACCCAACAATGCAGAAGAGCTGAAGGCCACTATCAGAGCAACCTGGGCTCTCATAACACCTGAGCAGTGCCACAGACTGATCCACTCCCCAATGCATGCAAATTAGGCTACATGACATATCTAGGCTGTTATTAGTATGGGGGCTATAATAGGTTGTGGTGGTAGTTGTCTATAGCTCTGTATCATGCTTGAAATATTCGGTCTCTATTTGCACTTTGAATATTTCGAGAGTAGCCTACTTCGATTATGGCTGCATTGTCTGCACTTATTTTTTTTGTTATTTATACTGTAGATTGTTTAAAAATGCAGTGGTTGCCTCTAATTTAATTAATCTTTAATAGAGAAAATAAACATCTTGTTCATGTACTCATATTTTCATTTATTCTTGTCCCTTGCTTAAAGCGTAAAATAAACAGAATCAGCCCATTTGCTAGCAAAACATCAGCAAAGAATTGGTCATGAAAAATCGAGATCGGTTCATTACTAAAAACAAGTGCTGGCTGTTCTGCTCAATTGGTAGTTGTGGTGCTCCTTAATATTCATTAGGTGCTCCTAAAAATTTTCAGTGCTACCAATGAAAAAGTTAATTTTGATCCCTGCTACCACCGACCTGTGGTCCAGCCGCACATCCGAGCCATATATGGAAAAGTTGTGTATTTTTGTTTACATTTTGCACATTTTGTCACTAATGATACCTCTTGAAGCCACACACTGTTGACAGACTAGTCTTCCTGGCAAAAAATTAATAAATAAGATAATAATAAGAAAGTTTTACAAATTGTGTTCACTAGAAGTTGTATAATTTTATGTTTTGCACATTTGATCTACTTCTTAAAGACAGACATTATGGTCTAATTGTGTTACAAATTATGTTTTTACAATAATTTTATGTTTACATTTTGTACATTTACTCTCATTTACCATACTCTGTCACAACTTTTTAAATTTATTTTAGTAAGTTGTTTTAATTTTTAAGGCCAAATCCGTAATCTGTTTTTGTTAATAAACTATACTTTAAAATGTAATTTAATGCACCCTTTTATTTTTTGTGGCTTCAGTCATTGTTGGGATACTATTTTAAAGATGGCAACATCAACAGCTTATATCAAAATATATATCGTTATCGTTAAATACGGGGAAAAATTATCGAGATTACATTTTTGCCATATCGCCCAGCCCTACTCTCATGTTCAAGTCGGTTGAAAACCATTCTTCATTCATTTTCTAAAATTGCTCTAGTTTAACAAGTTTAAGTTCTGAAGAAAACGTCCTCCTTTCAGAATCCTATAAAAATGCAGAATTGAAAAGAGTTTCAGAAATTCTGTCCAAGACACAGTTCACTGGAGATACAAAAAAACATCTGCATCATTATTATTGCATCTGCATCTGTATTATACCTGTATTAAGGCTCACAAGTCCCAGGTGTAGCTCAGTCCGATATCAATCACATCTATGGAAGCAATGGTATGAGTGTCTTTTAAGGGTGTATTTTATATGTTTATGTAATTGTTGTTTTTTTTTTTTCTTTATATGTTGTATGTCCTGCTATTGGGCCTAGAGCCTGTAATAAAGATTATATATTATTCATAGTTGGTAAATACTAGTTCATATGATACTGACATGACATCAGATTTTTTCCCTTTTTTTATTTATTTATTTTTTGCTAACAAAGCTCAAAACAATTGTTCAATATTTTATGTTCATTAATTTGTCTCTGCTCACAGCTTCATCATCCAAGTAACATTTGAGCACTTGTTTGATCCTCATGTTAAAAGTGAAATTACTTCTTGATCTTCTTGTTGTCCTGCAGCTGTGAATCGGTGAAGGACGATGGCATCTGTTAAAGATCTGCTCATGGACTCACTGATGGACCTGAAAAATGCTGATCTGGAGCTATTTCAGTGGCACTTAGAGAAAGATCATGAGCGTATATCAAAGTCTGAAATTGAGAATGCAAATAGATTAAAAACAGTGGATAAGATGGTGGACTGTTTTGGACGAGAAGAAGCTGTGAAGGTCATGGTTGGCATCCTGAGGAAGATGAACCAGAATGATCTGGCTGAACAGCTGGAGAACAAATACAAGCAAGGTAATGTTTATTTGACTGTGACTGTAATGTGATTTTCCATTTGTGTTGTGTGCAGTGGTGGACTGGGGCTAAAAAACAGCCCTGGACTTTCTGGCACAGAGTGGCCCTCCACACCATAAACCCTCCAGCTCATTATGCACAGGGACATTTTTAACACTAGTAACATGAGAAAATAATAATGCAATACAGAAATAAAATACTTTTTTAAAATACTCTTATCATTAACATTAATAAATGACTGGCATACTTCTTTAGAATTTGTCTTTTCTGGTGTATTTGACAAATAGTAAATGATTTAGAAGAATTATTTTTTATCTCTTTTAGACGGAAAGTTTAATATCACTAAAGTTAAAAACCTGCCATGATATCAGTCCAAATGATGAAATGCTCTGCTCTAAAACACTAGTGGAGAATGTGGACTGTTTTTATGGTGCTTTTCTGTTGGTCCTTTAGAAATCATTCAGATTTTCTGCTGAAGAAACATTTCTGATTATTATCAGTGTTGAAAGCAGATATTTTTATAAAAAATGAAATATATTACCATTCAGTCTAGGATAATATTAAAAATATATATAAATTAATACTTTTATTTAACAAGGTTGCTTTTGAAGATTTAAGTGACAGGAAAGATATTTATACTTATTACACATTATTTATATGGGGGCAGCCGTGGCCTAATGGTTAGAGAGTTGGACTTGTAATCCAAAGGTTGCAGGTTCGATTCTCAGGTCCGGCAGGGATTGTAGGTGGGGGGAGTGAATGTACAGCACTCTCTCCACCCTCAATACCACGGCTGAGGTGAGTCCCTTGAGCAAGGCACCGATCCCCCAACTGCTCCCCGGGCGCCGCAGCAATGGCTGCCCACTGCTCCGGGTGTGTGTTCACGGTGTGTGTGTGTTCACTACTGTGTGTGTGCACTTGGATGGGTTAAATGCAGAGCACAAATTCCTAGTATGGGTCACCATACTTGGCCTCACCTCACTTCCTTTCCTTTTTCCTTTCCTATATCTCAAATAAATGCTGTTCTTTAAATTTGTATTCATCAAATAATTCTAGAAAAAGTAAAAGTATCACAGTTTCCACAAAAATATTAAACAAAAACAGTTTTTAGTATTGATAATAATCAGAACCATTAGCAATTTTTGATCAGAAATAATAACTGTTAACAATTAAGCAGCAAAACAGTATATTGGAATAATTTCTGAAGTGCCATTTGACACTGAAGACTGAAGTAATGATGCTGGCAATTCAGGTTTGATCACAGGAATAAATGACATTTTAAAATAGCGTTAACAGAAAACCACTTTTTTAAATATAATAATTCATGTTATTAATTTTACTGTATTTATGGTCATAATAATTCAGCTTTCTTTTCAAATATAAATAGTTATTTCAAACATCTGACCGCCAGTTGTATATAAAATAATTCATGTAAAATAGCAAATAATCTTTTTATTATAGTCTAATATATATATTTTTTTTAAATACAGTACTTGCAAGTGAAAGTCCTCAGATTTACAATGAGCTGGAGTAAGTTTGAGAATTATATTTTTTCCACATTTTCTTAGGCACGTGAAATTACAGAAGAAATCCTGGATAGAGATTTACAAACATTCACTTTTATCTTACGCTGCGATAAATATCGTAAATGGCATTAAGAAATTGGAAAAGGCCATCAGTCTTTTGCATCCCTGATAAATGTCTGTCGTTTAACATTAATATCCTAAATAGCTAGCAAATATTGCTGAATTGTCTCATCATATTTATCCGCTTACATTGCCTCAGTTCACATTCAAGTGCCCCGCAGCTCAGCTCTGTGAATGTTTAACCCCACCTTCTACACTTTGATTGGCTATTTCAAACATTTTGTCATTAATGAGCGCTTTTGAGCGACTGCACTGAGCTGAGAGAGAGCTGAATTAATTAGAATGTTTGCCTCAAGTGGGCCACGTGACGAATATAGGCGACATACATTAGCTATAATTCATTCTTATATATATTTACACAGTGGGCCGGAACACATTAAAGAAAATGTTCCTCCCCTTTGGCATTTGCCAGAATTGCCAGATGGCCAATCCACCCAATGCCAGTGTGATGATTGACATAAATGTATCTCTTTGCTGATGTGATTGTGTGATTTATGTTTCTCAGTGAGTATTTCTCTCTCTTTCTCACAGCTCAGGCTAGTAAGAAGGGAATTACAAACACATCTGTCCCTGTTGGAGCTGATACACATCAAATCTCAGGTAAATAACAATCACTGTCTGTCAATGGAAAGAAGAGAAAATATAACTGCAGCACCAATTACTGGGCCAGTCAGATCATTGGCAGGTTTTCTTGCTTTTTGAGTAGATTTTCTGTCATCTTGCAGGACTGTGATATGAAGAGTGTACAACCCTTACAGAAAAACCACATGAATTTCACATGTGCAAAAACACATGTGGTCACATGTGGCCACATATTCTGCACGTGTTATTTCACATGTGAAAACGTGTGCTTGCACATGTGAAAATCACATGTGACACATGTGAAAAAACACATGTGACACATGTGAAAAATCACATGTGATTCTGCAAATGTGAATTTTCACATGTGAAAATCACATGTGACATGTGCTTTCACATGTGATTCCCATGTGAAACCCATGTGCAAACGTGTGCTTTTGGAACACTTTCATGTGCATTCTGTGTGAATTCACATGTGAATCCCATGTGAAACCCTAGAGATCACATGTGAAAAACGTGTATTCCCATATAAAACATGTATATTATAAACCTGCTTGTGTTACAATGTTGTGATAGTGAAATGACTCACAACTGTCAATATTTTATTCATGCACAAAGTACACTCAAAAATATTAAATATTGTTTGTTCAATTCAATTGTATAGAAAAATTCCATTAAGTTTTATTTAGCAATCCTTACACACTGTCCATATTATGAAGATTTCAAATGAATAACTACAATCTAAAGTATTTATATAAATCTTTAAGGGATGGTTCATCCAAAAATTTAAATTATGCCATTATACCCTCATGTAGTTCCAAACAAGAAAGGCCTTTATTCATCATCAAAACACAAACATATAAGATAAAATAAGATATTTTTGGGATGCTTCAAGAGCTTTCTGACTCTGCATAGACAGCAATGCAACTGAAATGTTCCCAGGGCCAGAAATGTAAGGACATTATTGAAATAGTTAATGTGACACCAGTGAGTCATCTGTATTTTTGCTCAAAGAAAACTAAAATGACGACCATATTCAAAATGTCTTCTCTTCCATGTCAGTCTGATGTCCTTACTAGCTTCCTGGGCCTGGGAACCTTTGCATTGATGTCTATGCAGGGTCAGAAAGCTCTCGAATTTCTCCAAAATTATCTAAATTTGTGTTCTGATGATGAACAAAGGTCTTGCAGGTTTGGAACGACATGAGGGTATGTAATTAATGACAGAAATTTTAATTCTGAGTAAACCTTTTCCTTTAATAACTGGTAATGTGCTACATCAAATTTCCCATGGCATGAAGTTGATAAAACCTGAAAGTACACCAAAAGGCACTGCTTAGTAGACCTAACAACTTGAGTCATATTTGATGACATGAGATTGGCAATGAACTGGATTGGTGTCATTGTCTGTAAGGAGGGCCACAGCAACATCTCCAAACTCATCAGACTTGTCCTAAATAAAAAAAACGGAAAAAAGAGAGATACAAATCACAAAAAAATCCAGTGTCCAAAATGACATTGATCAATTTAAGATGTTTTTTTTAACTATCAATCATTTTTTTTAATATATATATTACAATAGTTTTTGACCATTAATTTTAAAAAGACAGCTAAATTAAGCTAAAGTTTACACAAATTAAATTCAATCATTATTTACCTAATCATTATTCCATAGTCTTTCTTTTTGATACCACAAAATGGGGGGGAAAACTGTGAAAAAAAAAAAAAAATATATAATAATAATAATAATAATAATAATAATAATAAATATATATATATATATATATATATATATATATATATATATATAATTTTTAATTTTGTGTGCATTGACTGATTTTTGTATTTTGGGTGAGTGGTCTGAACAAAAACACAGATATAGTAACAGATGCAATCAAACATTTATACACTGAATGAACAACAAACAGTGTGAGCAAAAACACTTTTGTATTTTGATTACATACATAGAGTGGTACTCACAAGGAGACTCACCTGAAGGTTCTCAAAAAGCCAATCACACAGGATGGACAGTGGAATGGCCGGGTGTGTAATTCCTGTTAAAACAAGTGTATAAGGTTGACTGTGATGTTACCAGAACAAACGTGATTTTAAATATCCTACACCAGACATATACACAACGTGTTTAATCTAAAAATAGCTAAATCAAAATAGCAAAAACAAACACAAAGTGGACTATTTATAAGGTTAACAATTTTGATTCATTCAAAAACGAAACAAGAAATTATTTCAAATCGCTCATTCAATTC
>NW_027394426.1:0-34952 GCF_049309525.1 Garra rufa | reverse complement strand
TGAATGTTTTCAGTATTTTAATAATCAAAATCCTCTCTAAATAATTAGTTTTATTAAAAAAAAAAAAAAAAACTAATTTATTGTTATTTTATTTCTTTTCTTTTTCAGAAATACTGTGTTGTGTGTTTACATTTATCCACTAATTAAATTCTGGTAAATATTCTTTACATTTTTTTTAATAATAATTGTATTAATAGTAGTAGTACTATCCTTACATTAAGTGATCATTTCTGTCACAATTTCTTCAAGTTAAACCAAACTTTTTTGATTTATTCAAAATTTGGCAAAATGTCTTTATTGACAGGATTTTGCGATTCCATCCACATCGCAGAAATCATAGGGGCCTTAAAAGCTCCAGATTTACCTGAATTCACCCTATTATTTGTTCCAATATTTGTTTTTGAACTATTGTTTAATTTCTCATCCACTTTATTGAGCAGACACTGTCTCACTTTTCGCATCGGACAAAACTCTCCTGGCACTGCAGCATCCTGCGCGTGTGTTGTTTTGAAAATGAACAGTAGGAAGACGTCAAGGCAAAGGTGAACAATCAGGCCTAGTGACTCTTCACTTTCAGTTTTCTAGAGAAAAAGGCGTAGCTGCTACATATGCATATACTTCATTTCAGCCCTGCATAAGCTTTCAGACTTCTTTGTTTTTATTGTCTTTCATATTTTCTCTTCCAGACCCCCACTCCTCCTCCCCACCTTCCTTCACTGGTCCAATTAATGTGTTTGTGTTTAAATTAATAAGTGAATTGATAAAAATCTCAGTGTCAGTGGGTGACAGGTTTAGCGTGTGAATGTTTGTATGCGTGTGTTTTGTTTTGGAGAGAACGAGAGAGCTCACGCTGAAGGCCCTGAGGCATGTAAGGACTTTATGGCTCACCTCATACGCTCATTAAGGCTGTTGTTCGGCTTTTGTTGCATAATTACCTAATGGCAGCTTTAAAAAAAGGCTTCACTGTCTTTGACTGACAGCGTATGGCTCTTACGGGTTATCTTTGTCTCCAAAAGCTGTCTTTTTGTCTTTGGTAGAACTAAAGCAAGGTTGCTTTCAACATCTCTACGAGGCGGTGTGTTGACGGGGACTTGGGAGTGTGTTGTTACAGCTTGTACCAACTGATCTATTCATATTCGGTTTGAATGACTTGTAAAGTTTGACATCCCCGTAGTCATTTTTTATTCGCAAGGAAGTGCATTTGATAGGTCAGGGATTAGTTATGTAAAAAAATCTATTGTTAGAGGTCAGATGGACTGTGGTAAGACTTTTTTTCTTTCATGCTGATCTTCTTTTTAATGGAACTGATTTGGTACCTGATACATTTCTAAAGTGTTCCGACCTTTTCCCTGCACTTAAAAAGGGAGATCCTAAATGCTCATGCAGGGCCGGATGCATTCAGGGTAATGCAATGATGCCATATTTAGGTCATAGTTTCATCGGGATCTTTCCTCCTAGACTAATGAACTGAGGTAACCTCTCTAAACAACTTACTCATTGGAAATTTTTTACTCTGCAAATTGTTTAAGCATGACCGCTGAGAAATGTCTGCTTAATACGATCGGATTATAAGAAAGTAGTCCATGCAGATACTAAGAGCACATGCTATTGAGCAGGAACTGGTTCTATTTGGTTTGTTTGTAGCCTGCTTGGAGATATATAACTTATCTTTTAAATGAATTCTTGCAGCTTTTCTGTTATGAGATATAAAATGCTGAATTGATTTTCAAAGATGTGCAAAGTAACATTACTGTTCCTTAATAGGCTTTTCTTTAATGTGTGTCAAATGTCATTTTTATACTGCTCATTGATATATTGATTTGATATCAAATATATTCATATATGAATTTTATATAAACTAAGAATACAACACAAATTAATACAATGACCAAAAAACAATTAAAATAATTAGAATTGTACAGTTTTATGAATTATATTACATGCAGTGTCTGTAGAAATTCATTTAATTGATCAAACAAGAAGTAAAACAGTAATATTGTGAAATAGTATTACAATTTAAAATAAGTTTTCCTTTTGAATATATTTGAAAATATATATTTCTATTTTTTAAGAAAAGGAAGTTCAAAAGAATGACATTGAAGTGAATGAATGAAATGAACAAAATGAAGTGTTGCAATCAATTTAAAATGTAATCTATAATAAAAAATAAAGTTAACAAATTTTACAATTTAATTAAAAATTAACTGTACAATTTTAATTAGATTTTATTTAGTATTTGTAGGATTATTTAGTATTTATGAAATAAGTCATTTATGTGATCAAAAATAAAGTAAAAATAGTAATATTGTTAAATAATATTACAAATAAAAAACAGTTTGAATATATTGAATATATTTGAAAATATAATTTGTACAATTTTTATCATCTTTAATTATTACTACTTCAAAAATCTATTATTTGAGAAAACTGTTAATTTTTCTTTTTTATGAATAGTAGGTTCAAAAGAACTGCATTTATTTGAAATGTATTAAAATCTTTTGTAAAATTATAAATGTCTTTACTGTCACTTTTAATAAATTTAACAGTTTAATTAAAAAAAATAACTGTACAGTTTGTATTAATTATATATTATATTCAGTGTCTGTAGGATCTGAAATAACAATTAAAATAATTTAAAAGACAATTTAAAATAACAGTTTTCTGTTTGAATATATTTGAAAATATATTTTATTTCTAAGATGACAATGCAGAATTTTCAGAACCTACTATTTTTATCATTTTCAATTATTACTCCTTTAGAAATCTATTATATGAGGAAACTGTTAATTTTTCGTAGCTTCAAAAGAACTGCATTTATTTGAAATGTATTAAAATCTTTTGTAAAATTATACGTTTCTTTACTGTCACTTTTAATAAATTTTATCCAATTTAATGAAGTGTAGTAATAACTTAAACTTTAATAAATTTATAAAAACAATTAATTTAAAAACTATTACATTGTACAATTTAATTAAAAAAAATTACTGTACAATTTGTATTAATTATATATTACATTCAGTGTCTGTGGGATTTAAAATAACAATTAAAATAATTTAAAACACAATTTAAAATATTGTATTTGTAATATATTTGAATATATTTGAAAATATACTGTATTTCTAAAATGACAAAGCAGATTTTTCAGTACCTACTATTTTTATAGTTTTCAATTATTACTCCTTCAGAAATATAATATTTTTTGTGGAAACTGGAAAGTGTTGCAGTAAATAAAAAATATAATCAATTAATAATAAAATAATTTTAAAAGTAAATTAAGTGAATTTACTTTAATACAAATTGCTTTAATACATTTTAGACTAAAATAAATTTGATCAAAAATAAAGTAAAACCAGTCATCCTGTGAAATAGTATTATATAATTTATTTCTAGGATAATGAAAGAATTTTCAGTACCTACTATTTTTTTTCATAATTTTCAATTATTACTCTTTCAGAAATCTAATATTTTTGCTGAAACTGTGACTTTTTTTGATAAATAGAAAGTAAATAGATTTTTTTTTAATTAAAATCTTTAGTAAAATTGTAAATGTCTTTTACTGTCGCTTTTGATCAATTTAATCCAAGTGTGAACTGTTTCAATAATAATTTAAAAAAAACTTAATTTGATTTTTACAATTTAATTGATAAATTGTATACATTAATAATTTTAATTAATGTTAGACTGTGTACATGTAGGTGGAAAAATGCTGATGTTTGAAGTTTAAAAACATCTTTGTAAATGATGAAAATCCCATTTTTTTTGCTTCCTGCTTGTTTTAGCGTACTGCGAATGCATACCGATCCTGAGTCAGTTGTAATTACAGGCGCCGTATGCTGGCAGAGTCTAATGACAGGTCTGTGGCCTGTGTGCTTTTGTTTGTTTGGAGTACAGTGCTCCACAGTAGGGTATCTTCCCAGCTGGCAGTGGGTGCTGGCCCTTGGCTGAGTGTTTGGGTTGGAGAGGCGGCCGGTTCTGGTGCTACACCAGGCCTCATGCCAGCTGGAGACAAGACTCCTCAATCTCCACTGCTCTCCTCCTTTCTCCACTTTGACAGCGGAGCTTACTCGCTCGTTCGGGAGCTGGCAGCCTCCCACGGCAACACCCACGTTTGTTTGCACCTCCAGGGTCAACAGCACCCTGTCGCTACCTGTCTTCCTGGATCACACCTCTCTCCCAAAGCTGCGCCAACTCCCAAATTGAAAAGGCACTTTTGCAAGAGCCTCCTGAGGGATTTACTAAGTGCTTCTGTCTTTAATCCAGGTTACTTTGCGATTGGCTTTTATTGACTTGATTTACTCAAGCTTCACTCCTAATATAATTTTGGAACGAGCAAAATCATATAAGCTCAAAATCAACATGACATCCAAATGATCCCCATTTACTTTCCTAAAACGTGTTCTTGGATTTATTGTGCATGATTCATTACTGCATATGTCGCTTCACAGTAAGATTCAGTTTTTTAACACTATATTAATATTAATAAATAGTGTAATAAATTGTTCATTGTTCATTAATTTACCATTTCAACATTTAACATTTTTAAATTGAACATTTTAACATTTGATATTAAATATTATCAAATTGGTAGGTTAATAAATAAACCCCCGGTTTCACAGACAAGGCTTAAGCCTAGTCCTAGACTAAAATTTAAGTCTGAGCTGTTTCAGCTGAAAGAAACTTGCACTGACTGATCTTAAAATATATCAGTGCCTTTGTTTTGTCTAAAAATGCATACCAGTAATGTTTTTTTCTAAGGCACGAGTATAAAAATTACTTAAATGTCCTAATTAGACTGTGGCCTAATCCGGGACATAATTTATTAACTTATTTTAAAATAATTTATTCATAAATGCGCATCTAGATTTATAAATGCTGAAAAATTATTTTTCTTTGTTATATATGGTTTTTTTTTGTTTTTGTTTTTTAAATATTGAGCATATTGTAAAGTGTTACCAAAAAAGGGGGAAAAAATTCATTGAATGTACTTACTTCTCTACCTTCAAAACATTGTTTTGTATAACTAAAACAGTTGAAAACAGTTTTTGTTGATTGTAATCAAGCTGAAATTAAATAGCATTTAAATATTAGATGAACAACAAACTTTTTATTATTTTATTTCATTTTATTTTATTGTGTTTTTTTTAATGTAATTAAATTTATTTATTTATTTTTTCATTTTTTTTATTGTATTTCATTTTATTTCTATTTCAATTTATTTTTTTATTTTATTTCATTTTATTTTATTGTATTTGTCATGTAAATATTTTTTCATTTTATTTTATTTTATTTTATTTCAATTTATTTTTTATTTTATTTCATTTTATTTTATTGTATTTTTCATGTAATTTATTTTTCTTTCATTTTAATTTATTTGATTTCAGTTTATTTATATTTATTTTATTGTATTCTATTTTATTTTACTTTAATTTTTGTTTAATTTCAGTTTATTTTATTTCAGTTTAACATTTCATTTTATTTCATTTATTTTATTTTATTTCAGTTTATTTTAACTCATTTTATTTCAATTAATTTTATTTCACTTAATTTTATTTTTTGTTATTTTATTTCCTTTATTTTATTGTATTTCAGTTTATTTTCATTTAATGTAATTTAATTTCAGTTCATTTTATTTAATTTAATACAATTTATTTTATGTTTGGTTATTTTATTTTATTTTATTTTATTTGACCAAGAAATCCCTTAAAATTAAATAAAAAGCTAAATAGAAACTTGGGGTGAAAAATAACAAAAGCAGCTGTTTTTGAGGAGGTGAAATTGTAAATTCTGGTATGGAACACCCACATTTCAAGAAAAATCCTGCCTTTTTTATCTGATTTCACTCAGAAACGTTACATTACGGAAGTAAATTGGGTTTGAAAATTGCCATTGACATTTCGTGGAACAAAATGTTGTTTTATATTGACTTGGACAATGACAGACAGAGATGAATGCAGAATTTTCACATTTTCTCTGCTTACGTTAGAATTACTTACATGGAAATACAGCGTGAAAGTGAATGTGAAAGTTGTACGCTTCACACGAGCTGATTTGGCTGAGCTTTAACTTATTTAACGGTTGTAATGAGCAGGGTAAGAGCTGGATCGGACGCTGTGGCATTTTGTTGACAGTGAGTGAGGTCATACAAACATTCTGTTCCGTCCTCTCTTAAATCCAGAGGCTAAGCGTAATTGACATGGCCAGTGACACGCACGCTCGCACATTCTCGAAGGAATGGGCTTCATTCACAAGAGCTCTGTAATTAAATATCCTCCCCAATTCAGGTGCCAGCATCTCTCTCTCTTTCAAATGACCATCCATAGCTGGGTGTTCGTGCGAGTGTGTGTGTGTGTGTGTGTGTGTGTGTGTGTGTGTGTGTGTGTGTGTGTGTGTGTGTTCGGGACATTATGCTGAAGAGTACAAATTTCAGTTTGTTCACATGCACATCCATCCAGAAGTTCTCTGGTGACCCGGTCAGTCCGTTTGTGTACTCCACTGTTTGTTTGGTTACGGCGATGCTTCCTGTCTGCTCGCCAGTGCTCGGGAAGAGTCAGCGGTGATGGCGCCAGGGCTAACGTTGTCAAGACGTTATGAGGAGGTTGTCGGGACATTATCCCCGTTGGCCTGGCAGGCCCGTGTCACTTTCCCAGCCTATTTGCTGATGGGGTTCAAATCCCAAACCTCAGCTGACCTGAGTACATACCTGCTCATCACACACATGTGAGCGTGCACGTTCTTTCCGGAGACATTTTTGCCATGTTGCCAGACTGTTTGCTTGTATGAATGGCAGACACAGAGAGGTTCTGTGCCTCCTGCGTTTTAAGCCGACCTCGCTGGCGGACTTAAGCTTTATTTAATAAGATGTGGATGCGTAAAGTCCTGTCTAAAAACTGCCCTGTGGTCAAGCATTTTAGGCTTCACATAAACCATCTTAAACACTGCTTTCCTTTCACAAATCTTTCATTATAGCTTTTGGTAGCGCATGAAGCACAGAGCAAATGCAAGGCGTCCCGAGAACAAACAGTGTAATATGAGTATCTAAAGTCTAAAGAGACATTTTGTCCTGCCTTAATGCTCTGTCACATCAGTCAAATCAGAATAGACCCTATTTATTTTCTAAATGCTTGTTTTTGGTTATATTGTGCATGTTGTTCTGGAAAAGAAGTCTGTCTGCCTGTCTGTCTGTCTGTCTGTCTGTCGATCGTTCTTTCTATCATTCTATCATTCTCTTGTTCTCTCATTCTTTCTATTATTCTGTCTGTCTGTCTATCTGTCTGTCGTTCTGTCTATCATTCATTCTATCATTCATTCTATCTGTCTGTCTGTTGTTCTATCTATCTGTCTATATTGTTCTTTCTGTCATTCTATCAAATTCAAATTCAAATTCAAATTGTAAAAAACTGTAAAAAAAAAAAAATACAATATTGCCAAAGCTTTGTATATGTATATGTAGAGGAACATAATAATAACAATTAGAAGATATACAAATATTATAACAATTTAAACTTAAATAACAAAATAGAAAACCCGTGTAACAAAATAGAACATGTGAACATTTGATACCAGAGTCTTTAACATATAAACACATACTTTCTTTCTTTCTTTCTTTCTTTCTTTCTTTCTTTCTTTCTGTCTGTCTGTCTGTCTGTCTGTCTGTCTGTCTGTCTGTCTGTCTTTTGTCTATCAGTTTATCTGTTGTCTGTCTATCTGTCTATCTGTCTCTGTCGTTCTGTCTTTCATTCATTCTATCTGTCTGTTGTTCTATCTATCTGTCTATATTGTTCTTTCTGTCATTCTATCATTCTGTCTGTCTATCATTCATTCTTTCTGTCTGTTGTTCTATCTATCTATCTATCTATCTATCTATCTATCTATCTATCTATCTATCTATCTATCTATCTATCTATCTATCTATATCGTTTTTCTGTCATTCTATCATTCTCTCTATCATTCATTCTTTCTGTCTGTCGTTCTATCATTCATTCTGTCCATCTGTCTTTCTTTCTTTCTTTCTTTCTGTCTATCTTTTGTCTATCAGTTTGTCTATCATCTTTCTTTTTGTCATTCTCTCTATCCTTCTGTCTGTCTATCATTCTTTCTGTCTGTCTGTCGTTCTATCTATCTATCTATCTATCTATCTATCTATCTATCTATCTATCTATCTATCATTTATTCTGTCTGTCTCTGTCAGTCATTCTTTCTTTCATTCGTTCTTTCTGTCTCTGTCTATTTTTTGTCTATCAGTTTGTCTATCTGTCTGTCTGTCTATCTATCTTTCTATCATTCTTTCTAACGTTCTTTCTATCGTTCTATCATTGTATCTATTCATCATTCTGTCTGTCTATGTATCTATTTATCTATTGTCGGTCTATAGTTCAGGCTGTCGGTCAGTCTAACATTCGATCTTTCTATCACTCGATCTGTCTGTTTATCAATGTATCTACTGTTCTGTCGAATCTCTTAGTGATTCTGTCTTGCTATTGTGTTAAAAAATCTAGGAATTAAATTGGAATTTGAATCTCAATTCCTTTTTTATTATAAGACTTAAGACTTTTTATAAGAATTATGAAAGCATTAAGAATGTATTATAGAAGTTACTAATGCTTTTCATAAACAAGACTTTGATCTTTATAGTGCTTGTGTTTGATTAATTCATGTAGTTGGTATAATGCTGTATATGTGTGTAATATTGTAGTCTTTGGCCATCATACTTAAATTTTTTTTGTTTGTTTTTTTTGCTTTCACTGTGTGCTTTTCGTTTAGTCAAGAGGTAATGCTTGAGTGTGTATTTTGGTTCATTCCACACTAGATGCCCCAGCCTTGGACTCCCATCCAGAGAGTGAGAGCGGCACACATTGTCTCCTTCCAGTAATCAATCTATGGATGGAGTGTTAGCGTACTCCCTTAACCTCTCTTCATTCTGGCCACCTCACTGTAGTTCTGACACTGCAAGTGCTGACCCATCGTACCACCACCAATCAGCGCCTCTTTTACACACTTGAAGGCTTCATTTATTTACTCCATGGAATGTTGCCCTCCTGTTTTCCTGCATTGGTATATTGTAACAGGAACCCTCAAGGTTCCTATTTGCGTCGTTCCTTCGCTCTCGAGTTGTTTTCTTTCTCATCGTTGTGTCTTCAGTTGTTTTGTTTAGATGTGGCTTCTTTGTGAGGTTTATCTTTCTGGGGCCAGGGTCGCTCCTCAATTCAATAGGCTCACTCTAGCTGTGCCGGGATGATGAGCAGGCCAGGGCTACGGTGCTGAGTTGTGCTGCATTGTGGTCCTCTGAACGAGGTCTTTGTGATGACCCTTCCTCACAGGCCAGTACAAAGAGAGCAGTGAGGACTGGTCCACTGCATGCCCGCAACAGTGAGAGACTCCCAGACCAGCATATAATGGCCAGAGACGCGTGCCATTGTTTTGCATCTTCGGTCCACCCTGCGAGTAATGGCTCTATTATTTAATTTAATTTAAAGACCTCCATAAATCGAAATGAGACTTTTGTGGCTTTTTGTCCATGTCTGTTAGCTTTGAGGTCTTCTGTAGTACTAAGTGTAAGTGGAAATAATACAGAAGTGAAAGCTAAGCACAACGATTTCAAGAGATCTTCAAAAGAATGAGTACATTTTTTCTCGTTCAGAATGATTTAAATGGTCTATTCAGTTTATAGTCTTCCTCTAAAGTAATGGATGACACAACCCATATGGAGATTAACCTTTATGCTCATAAAGTCATTCAGCGTTTAATCTGTGGTCATTAGCTTTCAGCAGTTTTCTGACTCTCTTTATTCTTCAGTCTCCTTTCTGTTTTCTTCTCTTGATGGCTGTTCTGTTCTCGTCTCAACACCACACAAAATTTACACTGGGGATTTCCAAAGCCACCTCCCTCTTGACTGTTGATGTGATCCCAAAGAGAGAATTTTTGTTGGCCCCCAGCGCTATTAGTGTTTACACGAGGCCACAGGCCGTGGTAATGAATGTGTGTTCGGCTTGTTCCAGTTGACTGCTGGCGCTGATTTGAGTTAAAGAACCAGAAGACCAGACTGGAAGTTTGATATCCATATTAAAACCATTTTATTTATTTATTGAAAATTGTATTACATTTTAATTCTTTTAATAATTTGGGAGCCACTTTTATCCAAAGTGATTTAAAAATTAACAAAAATGTCCATGGTATATTTGTAATAACACATCCAGCAATATTTGTAGTATATAATGACAAATGTACGTTATAATATATACTTAAAATATAATATTAATTAAATATATTAAAAATCTGATATACAAAACTAATTTACTCTACCAGTCAAACGTTTTTGAACAGTAAGATTTTTAATGGTTTTTTTTCAAGAGGTCTCTTCTGCTCACCAAGCCTGCATTTATTTGATCCAAAGTACAGCAAAAACAGTACAATTTTGAAATATTTTTACTGTTTAAAATAACTGTTTTATATTTAAATATATATTATAAATTGTAATTTATTCCTGTGATTTCAAAGCTGAAATTTTAGCATCATTGCTAAAGTCACATGATCCTTCAGAAATCATTCTAATATTTTGATTTCCTGCTCAAAAAACATTTATTATTATAATTATGTTGAAAACAGCTGAGATTTTTTTCAGGTTTCTTTGATGAATGGCAAGTTCAGAAGAACATTTATCTGAAATAGAAATCTTTTGTAATATTATGAATGTATTTATCATCACTTTTGATCAATTTAAAGCATCCTTGCTAAATAGAAGTATTAATTTGTTTCTAAATTTCTTTTCCAAAAAAAGTATACTGATTCCAAGCTTTTGAATGGTATAGTGTAAAATGTTACAAAGTCTTTTTATTTCAGATAAATGCTGATCTGTGGATCTATCTTACTATTCATCAAAGAATCCTGAAAAAATGTACTCAACTGTTTTAAATATTGATAATAATAATAATTAAAAAGAATGTTTCTTGTACAGCAAATCAGCATATTGGAATGATTTCTGAAGGATCATGTGAGTAAGTATGCTGAAAATTCAGCTTTGAAATCACAGGAATAAATTTGCATTTTAAAATGTATTTAAATATAAAACAGTTATTTTAAAAGTAAAAGTATTTCACAATGTTACCGTGTATTTTGGATCAAATAATTGCAGGCTTGGTGAGAAAAGACAGAGAAAGCATTAAAAATCTTACAGTCCAAAAGCTTTTGACTGGTACTGTATATAAAATAAAATTAATTAAAATAAATGATTTGATGTCTTCATTATAGATTTAAAAAAGTGATTAAAAAACCAATGGCCTTTATTGATCCAATCCAAAAAACCTGTTCACATGAAGGGCTTTATTATTAATACACTGGATATTTATTGCAACATATTTTATTAAAAATCCTCAATTTAGCCTTTGGAAAGCCCTGTAGCACTTATTATGTTAACCTCCTAGATTGTCCAGCCTCATCTTTCTCACGCTGTTTGATGTGTTGGCGCTCGGGTCTGGGTGTTTTTTAAGCCGGCAGGAAGGAGTGACCGTATTGAGCCGAACTTGCATCTGGGTCTGAGTACTTCCTCTCCAACCTGCTGAATAAAATGTTTTCTCCTTTTTCCCCTTGTACTAACGGTAAACACTAAGATCCAGAAACAAATCAATGACGCTTTCCTTTGAAGTGCCTGAACGCATTACGACGGCCGCGTTTTAATTGGCCAAGAGAGTCGCAGATCAATACATGGTGTAATTGGCTGACACAGGAAGGGTGTGAGACTTTATTATCATTAATATTTAGACATGATCTGGGAGGACCTGGGTAAGGTTAAATGTACATCGGCGGCGAGCGGCTTTGATCTGGCTGATAAGTAGATCGATTTGGAAGCGAAGAGGTCAGGATGGATGGTGCGCACCCATTTCTATCTATTTTGACTTGGCGAAATCCTGCTAAACCGGCACGGGGAAGAAAAACTACATGAGTCTCACGACCAATGTCATCACTGTCACTCAAAACCATAGCTATTGTAAGTCTAGTAAGGTATCCATGGCTATAAATGCTTGCTGCTCGTCTAATGCTACTAAGCCACCGCGTCTATCAACGAGTCTCCGGAGTAAGTGCTTGTAAACGCACACCAGCCTGGAGAGAGTGTATTGAATACAGGTAACTCAATGACCCGGCCGAGTTTTCTCTCACCTGAGCTTGGCTGGCTCTTTGTGTGGCTCTTTTGTGTGGGCCGTGTAAGCGGATCTATGGGAGGAGATACCAGGGTGCTCTGGGCTGGAGTTGAGGTGGCAGGGCCATCGGTGGCCGTTACCCGATCTCCCGTTCGTTGGGTCGAAAATGGCCGCCGGGCGGGCTCTCCCCGTCTCGAACCCCGCACCCTACCCTGGGGGCAGATGTGGGCCTAGACACATGTTCCTGTCTGTCTGCGCATCCTTTTGTCACATTCCCACAGGTTTGATACCTTAATCATTGTACTTAGTAGGACAAAGATCAGTGGCAGGTGAAACAATGGCCGCCGTCTCGGTTTTCACGGGCTGTGACCTGTTGCCTAACACAACTAGAGGGCTGAGGTCACGTGGGGCTGACATACATTTGACATTTTGTTTGTGTTTAAGTGTTTGGATGGTGTTGGTTTTCCAAATGACATTTGAGTTATTGTTTACAAATGAAGGCTGTGATTTCATGTACTGATTTGGATGGGGCTGGGATCTATAGTTTTTACTAAAGTGGAGTGACTAGATGTGGGTGTTATGGATGTGCTTTGGATGTGTGCATCACTAAAAAAAAGACTTGTATATGCGATAATTAGTGCTGGGCAATGATTAATTGCGAATAATCGCGATTAATCAAATCCAAAATAAGTTTTGTGTACATAATATTCTGTGAAGATAATAGGCCCATAAATATTTCTTTGTCATCGCCTTAATAAATGAATCTCTGTTTTTAAAAAAATAAGAACTAAATAAAACTAAAATGAATAATTTTAAATGATACAAGTGAGCTTAGGCATCACTACATTTAATTATCTTATTAAATTGTGTTGTTTAAATATTTAATTAAAAAAAAAACTAAAATATTTAGGGCTCTATGAAATCAGTTTTATTTTTTTTTCCCCCTATGGATTTAAATTTTTCCTGTTTACATTTCTTAGGCTCTGTTTTAATGGTTAAATTTCATATTTTATATTTACTTTGTAACTTTTGTTTTTTAACCAAATTCTGCGATTTCCATTTCTCGATTTTATTTTAATGTTTCATTCAAAAGTAAATTGGTAACATATTTTATTTTTTATTATTATTAGTAGTAGTAGTAGTATCATTACGATAAGTAATATGTCACTTTCTTCAAGTTAAACAAACTTTTATTTTGATTGGTTGCTGTAAAGACCTTTACTTTTCTGTTTCTATATAATATGACGATAGTTTTTTCTTAAAAGTAACAGTAAAATGCTTGTGACGTGAGTATGTATTTATATACTCATTTTTTGGGAATGTCCTAATTGATATTTTATTTTCATTATTTTATGTTATTTTACTTTTTACATCAAATGGAATGCCAGCAGTTCTATAATTTTACCCAGAAAGTTGACGAAAATGTTTAAATTCATAATATAGGTGCACCAGAGAGCACAACAAAGGAATTTAACTTTACTTACAGTGTTCGATGAAACTTAAAATACAAAAATGTTGTGAAAAAGTAATGTACTACAATCACAGATGCCATTTTAATGTGATTTATCATACAACCCCTGAGTTAGCTAGAAAATGGTTGGTAATTTGCTACGTAATTTTTACAGAGGTTTTGAGAGAAAGAAACAGAGAGATTGGATTTAGGCAGGATCAAAACCACAAATTATATATGTATATAACAACTTTACCGGACTTCCTCAAGGAGATCTAGTCCCGCAAGAAAAGGAATTATGTCAAACAAGGTCATACTCGTATACACATAGCATAGATAAAACAGAAAGCCGTTATTTAATAGATCTGCAGCTCTCAGAAATGCTCAGTACCTACACAATACGGCTTATTTGTTTCATTCCTCTAAAATCTAAACTGCTCTTTACAAGCAGCACATCTTATTTGAACCAGACTGAAGAAATGACATGAACGGACAGAGTAAAAAGAAAGAAACGTACTGCAGACAGTCAGAATTCATGAATATTACAACCATTGGTCCCACAGTGTCCTACTCAGTCATATCCAGGTGATCCATAACCCTTTAATTCACCGAAAGGAAGTAAGAAAAATGGCATCTTCAACTTCACTTCCATATCCATTCCCACTGGAGGGTTTGTACATAAAAGCTTAATGAATGGACCTAAACGAAGCGCACGTCGGCTCGTGTTTTATCTCTCTTTGTGGCGGCCTGACATGAGGCGGCCCTGTCTTTGAAACTACCTCTGACACTGTCAGAGCTGACTCTCTCCGGCTGACACGGAAAGAGAGAGAGGCTGATCTGGCCCGTCTCTTTCGCTCTTTCCTGAAAAGCCTGTCAGCGTGCTGTTTGATCGCAGCCCGGAAACAAGCCATCTATAGGAGCCGAGATTAACCCAGGGCATTAATCATACGCAAAATGAAGCGCAGGTGAGAAGTCTACGTCACCCGTCGGACGGCGTACGTCAATATAAAACAACTTCTCGACGAGATTGCCTCGTTTTCAAGAATAGCTCTTGTAAAGCTTTAACCTCTGCCCTTGTGTCTTTCGCAATGGCGAAAATCTGAAGGAACGTGTACATTCAAATTGGACACACACTTTTAGTTTTGAATTATCAGAAAGGGATCCGATGTCTTGATTAGGTGGCCGGCACCATTGTTAGTAGACAGCCGATGCACAATAAATCCACTGTTATTTAATTCCCTGCTCCTTGCACAAGCTCAGGCAGTCTTAACAAATTCATTGTTAACCGTCTGTGTGTGGGCGATGTGAACGAGAGCAAGAGGTCACACAAAGACCTTTCTGTCGTTATGGCAATGTTTTGTCATGAGGAATAAAATGGGTTTTATAGCCAGACATAGCTGTTTAGTGTATCTCAATGCATTATTCGTTTAATTTGCGTAGTTACCTGTCTGTAATTTATCGCTAGCGTCATTTGGATCGGCTCTGTCTGCGTGCACTTATATACTTGAGTGTATAACATCAGTCTTTAGTGGCGGTAAAGGCAGATAAGGAGAAGATGAAGGGCACCTTAACATGCTCATGCGGCCATGGCTCCATCTGTTCGCTCACTTTTAATTGTTGTGGAAGTGAAGACAGGAAAAGGAGGTGTGATTGTTCTCATCCTCTCCACAGAGGTAGTTCCGTAACATTAAAGAAGCAGCGAAGGAACCGTCCGGATTATCGGCATGTAAATAATCTTATTTGGCTCCAGTCTCGGCTAATGAATGTCATTTACTTTTAAAAACCAGGATTAATTAACGCCCGGCGACCTCCTCTTCCTCCCTAAAGGGAATAAGTCTCAATTAGGCAGAGGATGGCGGCTAATATTTTCCTGGAAAATCTGAATATGACCGTATGCGTACATATGCTTTGCTGACATGGAAAATAACCTTGCAATTAATTATGTGGCTAATTTAATGTAGAGCTCAGAAAAGTGCCGTTTTATTGAGCGCTTAAAGATTCTCAGGGTTTCTAAAGACTTAGAAACTCACAATGGACGGTCTCGTCTCGAGAGAGCGGGAGGCGTAAAAAAACGGTCTGCTTTTTCAAAATAAAGCCAGGAAAACAAACAAGAGCCTCAAATTAGATTTCCCAAAACATAACATTCTCTCTTATTAAATGCCCACTGTGGCCAAGAGCCTAAATAGAGAGACTCGGCCTGTGCTCTGCCTTTTCTCACTGAGCCATGCTCTCCTCCGTGGCCATTTTAACTACAGTCTTTAACTAAACCAGCAGCTTGCCACACAGGCAAAAATATGCAACTTCAACTGCATATGTAAGTGTAGTTTTTTTCTTTCTTTTTTGCCAAGTTTTTTTTTTCTTCAAATGCATTTTCGAATGAATTTCTCCCAGCTTTTGATGAAAAAGCAGTCTGCCCTCCCATCAAACTTTCGTTTGCTGCATGCGTGGGATGTCAGGCATTGAGGTACTTAACCCACATGAAAGATTCGATGAGGATGATGGTGATTTTGGCAGATGAGTGTGTGTTGAGGTGTGTTAGCCCCTCCTGACTCCCAAGGTTAACGGGCTTGATTGCTTTTTGCATGTTTTCTCTCTCTGATTGGTCAGTAATGGACTTTGCTGGGATCTGCTTCAGTGAGAACATTGATCTGGGACGGCAGGTTGTTATTCTGTGCTATGTGAGCAAATGCTACCTTAATGATGAAATAATTACCATAATAGAGCAAACATGTCCAATTTTTCTGGTTCCAGAAGTATTTTTGATTAAAATGTTTTTATTAAAAAAAAAAAGAAAAGAAAAAAAAAACTTAAATGAAACCTTAAAATAAGCTCTGAGATCAAACAATATATATTGCAAACAATATTGACGCAACAATGAATATGCAAATCGGGAAAAACTATACAAAATTATTACAGTTGACGTCAAAAGTTTACATACACCTTGCAGAATCTGCAAAATGTTAATTATTTTACCAAAATAAGAGGGATCATACAAAATGCATGCTATTTTTTATTTAGTACTGACTTGAATAAAAAAAACGTTTACATATAGTCCACAAGAGAAAATAATAAATAAAATGGCTCAAAAGTTTACATACGCTTAATTCTTAATGCTTAACAGCTGTGTATTTTTTTTAAATTGTTTTGGAATAGTTTGTCCCTTGTTAAAAGAGTCCCTTGTTTGTCCTGAACTAGTCTCAGCCTCAGACGTCACGCCCACGGAACGTTGGCTAAACGTCTGATGCATATGGTACACTTAACTGGAAACACTTCAGGAATGTCGAAGTCGTGATCTGATTAGTTGAATTTGATCGGATATCCGGAACACGCTAGTGTCGCGTTTATTTTCGGTCCGCCAGGAAACAAAGCGCAGACTGATTTACTCGCGTTTTGCTAAAAGGTGCTTATGCAGACGCCGTTGTTGTTATACACATTTGCGACGTTCGCAAACAAATTACTGACTTACTGCTTGTTCTCCCTCTTCTTCGTTAACTTTCAATGCTGGTTATTTCAATGACTGACTTGTTGCATGCCAGTCTGTTGTTGTGGGGGCATTTCTACACCCCGAAACGTGACGCTGAACAAAACGAACTGTGATTGGTTGTTTGACATGTCGGTCTTATGGGCGGGCCTTGGCCAATTAAAGCTGCCATGTATTCCAGACCTTCAGACGTTAAAAACATTTTAACTGCCCGCTGATCTTCAGAAATATCCTTCAGGTCCAACAAATTCGTAGGTTTTTTTTTTTTAGCATTTTTTTTTTTTTTTTTTTTTTTTTTTAGCATTTTTGTGTATTTGAACCCTTTCCAACAATGCCTAAATGCATTTAAGATCCATCTTTTCACACTGAGGGACTCAGACACAGAAGGTTTGAGATGTTTCCCAGAAGATAAAATAAGTTAAATTTACCCTGCTAGTCAAATTCCAAAAGTTTTCATCCCAACTCTTAATGCATCATGTTTCCTTCTGGAGCATCAGTGAGCGTTTGAACCTTCATTAATAAATGCATATGAGTCCCTTAGTTGTCTTCAGTGTGAAAAGATGAATCTCAAAATCATACAGTCATTGTTGGAAAGGGTTCAAATACACAGAAATTTTGAAAAACCAAAGAATCTGTGGGACCTGAAGGACTTTTCTAAAGAACAGCCGCGGGTTTAACTGTTCAGGACAAACAAGGGACTGTTGTGAATCAGCTATGAATCATTCAGAAAACAACACAGTATTAAGAATCAAGTGTATGTAAACTTTTGAACAGGGTCTTTTTTTATAAATTAAACAATTATTTTCTCTTGTGGACTATATGTAAACATCTTTTATGTGAAATATTCAGGTAAGTACTAAAAAAAACATGCATTTTGTGTGATCCCTCTTATTTTGGTAAAATAATTAACATTAACCAAACTTTTGACTTCAACTGTATATTAAATTGCAATATTTCACAATATTACCATCTATACTGTATTTTTGATCAAATAAATGCAGCCTTGGTGAGCATAAATACATTTAGAAAAGTCTTAGCAGCCCCAAACTTTTGAATGGTAACAGTTAATTTCTTAATGGAGAATTTTATTTCAGAAACCTTGTCTTTGTTTTCTATAATCATAATAATGATCATAATATTTAGCTAAACCATATTTAGCATGTAACCCAAGTTTTTGGATCTCGTGTGTGTTTTGTCTGCGCATGTGTATGTATGCAAGAGTTTAAATGGCATTGCTCAGGGGCAGCCGTACACTCATAAATGTCAAGCCAGAAAGCTGACAACTGATAACTGTGAGAAACAGTCTGGCCACAGACAGAAATAGAGTGAATGATAAATATAAAGAGAAGGAAGGACAGAAAAAAAGAGTGAGATATGTGGAGAACGAAAAAAGCCTGTTTCCCGCTCTACATGTTTTATGACAGGATTTGGTGTCTTCTGTCTTACTCTGATATAAGGCCTGTGTGTGTTTTCTTGAGGTCGCTGTACCTGTAATACCAGGGTGAACCATAAACAGGCCATGTGGGGGAGATTGACACCGTCAGTCTGTAAACAAACCTCACGCTTTCATCCGATCCCTGTCTCGTTCTGTTCCCCTCTCATCTGGTTTATCAGGTTTTAAGACTAATGTCTGTCATTTTCTGTACCATGTTCTTGATTCACCACTAGTCAGAGTATATGTGTTTCCTTCTCTGTCTATATGTATATGTATATGTATGCTTGGTGCTTCATGTTTCGGGCAGGTTATGTGGTAATGTAGTCAGTTACATCATCGTTTGGCTTTCAGGTTTTGAGAGAGATTCACAATTCCCCTGCTTAAGCACCGAGTGCAGTACAAGCAATAGCACCATTTGGGTGGAAAGAGGGTAACAGTGATCGCCCCCTGACCTCTGGGTCAGGCTGCTAGGCGGGTTTCGCACCTTGCTTTAGGAAGCTCTTTGGACTTTTAAAAGCTTATTCAGGGATCCAGAGAGAGTGTGTGTTCATTCGGTGGTGTGTGTGTTGTAGCTGGCAGACAGTAGGTGTCAGGGCATGGAGAGGCAGGGGCAGAGGTACACTATTAAATAAATAAGTGGTGCTGGGGCAGGCAGGTCCTCTGGCTGGGGGCCAGTCAGGTAATTTTCCCCTCAGTGAAGTGAGGTTGGGCATTTTCGAGAGAGAGGGAGAAAGAAAAAGAGAGGGCCTGCCGGCAGCCGGCCTGTCTGTCTGTGCATTCTGCTGCTCGCCGCATACCAGGGGCACCATTTCCCGCCTGGAGACAGACAAGCTCGAGGATCTGATTGGCCGACCGCCAGAGTGCGCTCACAAAGGCTCCTTTGACTGCAGGTCAGTTGGTTAACCAAGCAGTGGAGAGGGAAAGAAACCCCTCTTAGCCAGTCTGCATCCCCCTTTTTCACTTCTTTTTCTTCTCTTTCAGACCCTCTCACTAAATGGGGCATCTGTGCATTTGGCAGAGAGCAATGAGGTAGAATTTGTACCTGGTGGTTACGCCGACATTTTTACTTGTGTGTTAGAGGGAGTAAGCGCTGTTTAAGCCCTGTGGGTTTGGAATTCTTTGGCTGCTTGAGAGCAAACAGCAGGGTTGAACCGTGGTTCGTACAGGGGTCAAGGGTCGCGGATGAACTTGACCGTGTGTGGAGCTACAAAGTGATTTAACAGGATGGCCAGTATTCAGTGTTTTAGGCAGTATTTTATTCACTTCAAATTGAATATATTATAGTCTCTCTCCTATATGTGACCCTGGACCACAAAACCAGTCTTAAGTCGCTGGGGTATATTTGTAGCAATAGCCAAAAATACATTGCATGGGTCAAAATTTTAGATTTTTCTTTTATGCCAAAAATCATTAGGAAATTAAGTAAAGATCATGTTCCATCTATCTATCCCTTTATCTATCTATCTATCTATCTATCTATCTATCTATCTATCTATCTATCTATCTATCTATCTATCTATCTATCTATCTATCTATCTATCTATCTATCATCTATCATCATTCTGTCTATCTGTCTGTCTGTCTGTCTGTCTGTCTATATATCTGTCTATCTGTCTATATATATGTCTGTCTGTCAATTGTACTATCTGTCTGTCTCTATCATTCTGTCTTTCTTTCTGTCTGTCTTTCATTCTATCATTCTGTCTATCTATCTATCGTTTTGTCTGTCTGTCTGTCTGTCTGTCTGTCTGTCTGTCTGTCTGTCTGTCTGTCTGTATATTTATCTGTCTGTCTGTCTGTCTGTCTGTCTGTCTGTCTGTCTGTCTATCTATCTATCTATCTATCTATCTATCTATCTATCTCTCTATCTCTCTATCTCTCTATCTATCTCTCTATCTCTCTATCTATCTCTCTATCTATCTATCTCTCTATCTATCTCTCTATCTCTGTCTCGTTCTGTTCCTCTCTCATCTGTTCTATCTATCTATCTATCTATCTATCTATCTATCTATCTATCTATCTATCTATCTATCTATCTATCTAATCTATCTAATCTATCTAATCTATCTATCTAATCTATCTAATCTATCTAATCTATCTAATCTAATCTATCTATCTCATGTCTCATTTAAACTAATCCAGATGTTAAAGCGATGCCGTCTTCAGGAGAGGAGGAAGCATGGCAGGAACAGCTGATCCACTGTATCCCTGTATCACATCTGACAAACTTGCCTGCTGAAGTGTAAAGCTGCCATACTCAGAGTCTCTCTCTCTCTCTCTCTCTCTCTCTCTCTCTCTCTCTCTCTCTCTCTCTCTCTCTCTCTCTCTCTCTCTCTCTCTCTCAGTTACTTTCTTATGCAAGCTCTGCCTCTCTCTCCCATGTGTAAAGGGCACTTTGCATATGTGTGATGCTTTAAATGCTGCATTGTTAGCAGCCATTGCTTAGCCCCTGTGTGACCTGAGAGCCGTGGGTGTGTTTGATCACGGGGCACAAGTTGTAATGCAACTAAACAGTATTCTTTAAGCCAGCAGAACAGAGGCGATCCACAGAGCCCACAGCTGCCAAGGAATAATTACAATATAGGACGGTCAGCATACCTCTAGAGGAAAAAAAGCTGATGACCTTGCAGTTACGTGTGGATGTACAATCGGTTTGCCTTTAGCATCACAATTATTAGCTTGCTCTGTATGTTCCAGAGGAATGCGTCCAAGCCTTTCTCTGATCCTGTGCCATTTCTCGTGTCGAGTCAGAGGTGTTCATTGAGTACCATTGAGTAGCTTATGTGCCCCACCCACTATGGTCCCGCATTAAGTTCCCTGATCCACAATTGACTGATTTGTGATGATTGGCTGAATTTAAATTGATGTGGGAAAGAAAAAGTCCAGTGATGAGTAAACTTTTTAGATTCTCTCTCTTTTTTATTTAATTTTTTTTAAAATGTCTTTAGTTTAATAATAATTTGGTTTGTTTTTAATGTTTTTTTGTTTTAGTTTTGTGATTTTAATTTCAGTGCTGTTTTAATTCAATCGTTTTTATTATTGTATTATTATATTTTTTATTTTCATTTAGTGTTCAAAGTTTAGATTTTTTTTTTTTTTTTTGATGTTTGTGGATAGACAAAGATCCACAACTATTTCACACAGGATTGCTGTATTGTAAAGTAGCAAAACTAGTTGAGTAGTTGGTTCAGCCCATGATGTCTGGGGTACTTAAGTTTACACGGTGCAAGTCACAATGTAGGGGAATGTTGTTGTGGTGTTTTTAGGTGTGTGTGTGTGTGTGTGTGTGTGTGTGTGTGTTCTTCTCCTCATCTTCAGTCTGCCTGAGATGCTACAGGGAGTAGATGTGTGCAGAGAGGAAAGTGCCCGTGTAAGCTAAAAGATCCTGGACAGCAGGGCACTGAGAAAACGACAGAAAAAAGAGAGAGAAGTGGAAAAACAACAACTGCACAAACAAGGCTGAAGTTGGTGTTTGTTTGAGAGAGAAGGTGCAGAAAAGGGGGACTGTCTGTCACAGCCCTCCACTCTCTTTCTCTCTCTCTAAAACTCCAAAGCATTGAGATTCAGACCTCTGCTCCTCTTCTTTTCTTCCCCTTACTATGTGGATACACTCGCACACACTCCGAACCAGCAGTGGAGGAGGGAAAAAAAAACCTAGTGCTTGACTTTGGTATAAATTATTGATTTTCATTCCCTTATAAATTTTCCATAGTGTCCCACAGTCTGTGTATGATATGCTGGCTGTATGTTTATGGAAAGAGAGCCATTCTATCACAGAGTGGACTTGCTTAAGCTGAGAAAAAGAGAAAAAAAAAAAAACGTCAGGCAGACAGAGAACGGGGACCACAAACATTGACAGCGACTTCATCTTTCGTTCTTTGCGTGAATGTGATTGAATATGCTTCTCGTTTACATAAGAACTACAATCAGATTCAAGCGCATCCATATTTTTTCACAGATATGGATTTCCTCCTTGACACTAGTTTGCGGTGCAGTCCCTCGGCAGCACGCGCCCCGTGACCTGTAACCTGTAACCTGTCGGGTCACAGGAACTGGAAGACTAGGCGCACTTTGACAGCTCGGCGCGCACGCCGCCCACCTCTCCATTCCCGCTCAAGAGTTTTATACCAGAACAGCAATCCTTGTCAATTAATTCACACAGCTGTCAGTGAGCTTAGAGGACTCTCTCAACCCCTCCTGTGTTTTCTTCTCTTTCTCTCTACCTCTTTTCCTCTTTCGTGGCATAGATTTTCTGGAGTTTTCCTCAGCCTGACCCTTGGAGGCTGCAGGGCCTGATTAGTCAGATTTAGTGCTGAGTCTATTGATCGGAGCCTCCAGGGCAATAACCAAATGGAGCCGGTGCAACAAGTCAATAGCGCTGTTATTGCACCAAACCAATGGCCTGCGCTTCAATCAGTACTGCGGGGGGAGAGCGGCAAGTCATCATGAGTGAATTAGTGTCACTCAGAAACCCCCTCTCTCCGAGACCTCCGTCCATCCCCAGGCGCTCTTTCCTGCATTTCCTCTCTCTCTCTCTCTCTGCTTCTCGCTTTCTCCGTTAGCCTGCTCCAGCCCAGGGACGAGATTCTTCTACACGTTTTGTAAGAGGAAGAGAAGGGTCTGCAATTTTAATGGAACGGCATGGATTATTTAAAGTGACTAAACCCCCTGTTGTAGTGTCAAGTGGAAAGATGTCAGATGACACTGTGGTTTCTGAAGCTCTGCTGCAGGAACGTGCAGGGAAGATTCTCCGCAGCATGAGCTGGTGTGGAAACGGACAGTTTAGTTGACAGCAGACTGGGTTTAAAAATCAGTCATTCTCACCACAGGAATTTTGTTTGTGGTGTTTACTAGCAGGCAAGTATCACAAGGTTCAAGTTTGTGTTTACAAGTTAGGAAGTTGTGATTGCAACATCAGGTGCAAATTGAATCACTTTGGATTTGGCATGATGGGAATCATGCAAAAAAAAAAAAAAATACGGAAAGGCTTTTTAGACATTAGGAAAGTGTGTAAGATATCTTTTTTTTAGGGCTTTGTCTGGTTTTTGAAGGTTCTGTAAGCTGAATTGCTCCTGTTGTAATTAATAAAAAAAGCCATTTATTCAAGCCAATAATTTATCAAGCCAATATTTATTCAGACACCTTTAACATTTCTCACATTATTTATCTTGATAATCACAAATGAATTCCAATCAAACCAAAATTTATTCAGACACTTTCAACATTTCTCACATTATCACAGTTTATTTGCTATAGTTTAGAAAATGGTAATAAAATATGACAAGAAGAAGAGTTAAACTGTGTCAGAACAAATTCATCTTGATAATGTCAGATAACTTTGATAGAAAGGTATGTTACAAATCATGGTCAGGTCAATGTGTCAAATCAAATTTTACTGGTAGTCCACTGTATGAAGAATTTTTGGGTATAATATGTCACAGTTTACTTAATTTTGCTATCCTCACTTACATAAATGAACTATAGTGTCTTGCACCTACTAGTAAAAAAATATCAAACATTCTATCTGGTGTCTGCATAATGTTTGGTTTGACTGTATATAAGCTACATTTTTTTAACCTAGTAAGTAACCACCCAAAAACTTAAAGGGAAAGTTTACCCCACAATGAAAATTCTGTCATTAATTACTCACCCTCATGTCATTCTATAAAATCTTTATTTATCCTCAGAACACAAAACATTAAGATATTTTTGATGAAATCCAAGAGCTTTCTGACCCTGTATAGACAGCAATGCAACTGACACGTTTGAGGCCCAGAAAGGTAGTAAGGACATCATTAAAATAGTCCATGTGGCATTAGTGGTTCAACCTTAATTTTATGAAGCTACAAGAATACTTTTAATGTGCAACAAAAACAAAAAAATGACTTTATTGAAAAATTCTCTTCAGTGTCAGTCTTCAACGAATGTTTGTGAGAGTACCACAAAGCATGCCAGCTCCTGCATCAACATCAACTCTCTCCTGAACGCATGTCGAAGTTTGACACAAAAGAGAAGAAATTGTTGAATAAAGTTGTTATTTTTGTTTGTTTTGTGCACAAAAAGTATTCTTGTAGCTTCATAAAATTATGGTTAAACCACTGATTTCACGTGGACTGGGATCAATTTTTTAATTTCCTTAGTACTTTTCTTGGCCTTAAACGTGTCAGTTTCGTTGCTGTCTATGCAGGGTCAGAAAGCTCTTAGATTTCATTAAAAATATCTTAAATTGTGTTCCAATGTTGACTGAAGGTCTTACAGGTTTGGAACTACATGAGGGTGAGTAATTTATGATAGAATTTTTATTTTTGGGTGAACTATCCCTTTAAAAGTAAGCACTGTAAACATCTCTTGCATCATGGCACCTCTCTCATTTTCTTCAGAAAATGTAAAAATATAGTTCATCTTTAATTTTTCGATCCTTTGCAATCTCCAAACTTCCATCTGTTTTCAGGTGTCTTCGCTTATTTTTTTCTGTCGACCTTGCAGCGGCATAAGTCAAGGGCTTTGCTTCTCCTATTAATGTTATTTTTCCCCATCTCTCCATTAGTGCAACCTCATCCTCATGCAGTCAGAATCGCCCGAGGATAGAAGTGGGAACACAACAACAGCTTCAAGGCTGAAGTTTGTGTTTATTTGAGAGAGAAGGTGCCAGAAAGGTCTGTCACTGCTCTCCACTCTCCCTCGCTTTCCCTGCTTTAAACAGCTAGTTCATTAACCACACTTGTGTCATCATTCCAGGTGCCCTTGCTTAGAAATCCGGTGTAACATAATTTGTCTTTCTGAGATGCATCTTGGACACTAAGATGCTCCTCTCCGTGACTCTGCTGACATAGCATGGCAAGGACGGCTGAAGCATTGAGCTGATTAAGTGCTGTTTTCTAAACGCTTTTATCCTCTGGAACGGAGTTTGAAAGGCTCCCTCTCAAAAGCATAACCTACTCTATATACCCTCCAACCTATTTTGATTGTATCCTTGTCTTTTCAAGTTCCTCTCCATCTTTGGCCATACATGATGGTCTCTCCACTCAGCTCTAGAGCCATGGTTCTGTCTTTTATATGGTACTGATTTGTGTGGGTTTACACCGCAGATCTTTGTCAGGTTTCTTATTGAAACTGATGCACAGTATCAAATCAGTAGCAATTTGAGATCCAAGATGTTCATGTTTTCCTTTCTTCAGTCTTAAAAGAAAAAGTTTTTTGAAGAAAACATTTCAGGATTTCTCTCCATATAGTAGGCTTCAGTGGTGCCCATGAGTTTTAACTTCCAAAATGCAGTTTCAATGCAGCTTAACAATGCAGTTTGAACTTCTTTGCATGTTCACTTTGTAAACACTGGGTCGGTACTTCTGCAGCGATGTAGGGCGATTTCAAAGTTTTTCAACATACCCTAACTGTATTGACCTGGATTACACAGAGTACACATAGGCATGGCAGAGCTAGACAAGACAAGCATTTGCCGTTAAAAAAGTATATACTTGGAATTTTTTTTAGAAAATGACAGATTGTTTCGCTAGATAAGACCCTTATTCCTCGACTGGGATCGTTTACAGCCCTTTGAAGCTGCACTGAAACATCATTGTGGATGTTTAAAGTCATGGGCACCATTGAAGTCCACTATATGGAAATAATTTCTGAAATGTTTTCTTCAAAAAACATTTTTTATTTTTTTTTTTTTAAGAAAGAAAGGCATGAGCAATTTGGATGACAATGGGTTGAGTACATTATCTGTAAATTTTTGATCTGGAGTTGAACTACTGAATACTAAAATGTCGTATTAATGTGTTAACATATTCAAGCATATACTGTATCATTTATCACATTTACACGTTCACTATGACAGCCATAAAATAAACATTTGGTTATTACATCCGTGCTCTGAACGGTCGCTTTGCTGCAGTATGTGTATCACTGGTCTTGTAGAGCATAACACGGGGTGAATGGATGTACTAGAGGGAGTGGAGATTATTACTTTGGCTTCTGGCTAAGCTAAACATGTCGGCATGATGTTATGTAAAGTTGCTTGTTATTAAAAGGAAAGAGCATGTCTCTGGACTTTCGGGGGAAAAAACAGTAACAACTTGGAGCGTTGAATGGAATTTGCTTTGAGTAATGCCAAAAAAGTCTGTTTTGGTCTATAAAAATGATATTAAATTGTGTAGTGTACAGTCCTCTTAGAAATTAGACATTCTACTGGATCTTTTTAACTAGATTTTGTTAGCGTAAGACAACACTGAGATGTTACAAACTATGGCCTCAGGTCAGACCCGCCCAGCACAGAACGTCCAGAACTTCAGCCTTTCTTTCGTTTCCTTTTTCCTCTTCTCTCCGTGAAAGTCACCAGCCAACACAGACCACTGATTTATGAGTTCTAATGAGATTTCAATACTGAACAAACAATAAAAATTTATGTGCATCATAGTTTTGGAGGCCCATGGTTCCATGGCTAGTGTTACACCCTTTCAGCAAGCCTGGTAATACAATCCCCAGCTGCTTCCCTCGAGGAATGCAGCCACTTTTTGTGTCGGAAATCTTAGCAGCGCGCCCAAATTGTGTGAAAGTAATTTATCTCGCTTTTATAAATGCCGTTGTATTCACAGTCAACCTGGAGCGCTGCTAAGGGATCGTTTTACGCTGCGAGTAAGTCTCAATATCCTGCTCGGCCTGGTAGGTCAGAACATAGGACGTCAGGAGTTTAAAGACAGTGCTGCTTTACCTGGCTGTCTTTACCTTATGTTTCTGTAAGCACTGTCATTTTTCTAGCTAGTAACTAAAATGTAATAGTAACGTGCAGTTAGGATGTTAAAGGAGAAGTTAATTTTAGAACAAAAATTTACAGATAATTTACTCACCAGTTGTCATCCAAGATGTTTATGTCTTTCTTTTTTCAGTCGTAAAGAAATTGTTTTTTGAGGAAAGCATTTCAGGATTTCTCTCCATATAGTGGTCTTCTATGGTGCCCCCGAGTTTGAACTTACAAAATACAGTTTAAATGCAGCTTCAGAAGGCTCTAAACGATCCCACCCAAGGAAGAAAGGTCTTATCTAGCTAAACGATCTGTTATTTTCCAAAGAAAAAAGGCCATTTATTTACTTTTTAACCTCAAATGCTTGTCTTGTCTAGCTCTGTGTAAACTTTGGGAGTTTTTCGACCTACCCTATCTGTCTTTAACCAGAATACACAGAGTTGACGCAGAGCTAGACAAGATGAGCATTTGAGGTTAAAAAGTATAAAAATTGTAAATTTTTTTTTAGAAAATAACCGATCGGTTCGCTAGATAAGGTTCGCTTCTTTCTCGGCTGGGATCGTTTAGAGCCCTTTGAAGCTGCCTTTAAACTGCATTTGAAGGTTCAAACTCGGGGGTACCACAGAAGTCCACTATGTGGGGAGAAATCCTGAAATGTTTTCCTCAAAAAAATTAATTTCTTTACGACTGAAGAAAGAAAGACATGAACATCTTGGATGACAACAGGTGAGTAAATTATCTGTAAATTTTTGTTCTGGAAGATTAGGATTTGGGCTTTGTAATGTGTTTGCCCGTCAATTATTTAAAAAATTCAACAGCAGGAAGTAGTGATATGCCTCCAAGTGCAGATAAAGTCTAAGGCCTGTTGAAACCTTGTTTGCTTGTGGTTTGGTCCATTGAACTTCACCCGTGGCATGTCCTGTGTTGAGTTCATGGAAAGGTTTGGTCCCAAAGGCCTAAAGAAACAACCTACCAGTTTTATGCAATGCTTGTACATTATTATCTGTCACAACCTTAAATTTGCTGTTATTTCAAATAGGCACATCTACCTGTTCGCCGGTTCTGGGAGAATGCAGAGCAGCAGGGATGTGACAGCCAAGCAAGGGTTTCTGTTTTCTCTGAAGTTTCTTGCAATGAGTGCTGGGAAATCAGGATTAGTAGTGGTATGCTGACTGCTGCCTCGGCACATTTACCCATGACATGGACTCAGACATAATATTTACTGCCTTCTTATTGGCTGTGGTGAGGCACAGGCATGCCCTCCTTGAGAAAGTTCCTGAGAGATACAGTAATCCTCTACCTCGTTTTTGACATTAACACCCTCCTTCTAACTATAGATAGAGAAAAGGGAAAAAAGGGAAAGATAAGTAAAGAATGATGAAATTGAGTTCCTGAGTTTTATAGAATAAGAGAAAGTGGTGAGATGAAGTTAACAAAGCCAGAGTTGAAGAACTGAAAAAGTTGGAAGAAGAAAGACATTCTGGTGGAAAACCTGCTGAGCTGCCTACCTAGACTTCTTAGGCAGCATCCTAATTGAAATGGAACCCCATAAGTGAGTGACACACTATATAGACAGCCATATAACAAAGTACAGAAGAGATTCGACTCATGATTGATTTCAGAGGAATTTGACATTAGCATGTTAACCACAGAATGCAATACAGACTTAATACAAATTGGCTAAAATTGGCTAAAAAGTCTTTGATGTCACTTAAAAGTAGAAATAAAAGATTTATTCAATTTAAAACAGTTTAAAAGTATAATATATGTTGGTGTTATATCTTATTTTGGAATGCACCTACATTGCTAGAAAATACCATCTATACTACCAGTCAAAAGTTTTTTAACAATATGATTTTATGTTTTTAAAGAAGTCTGTTCTGCTCACAAAGCCTGCATTTATTTGACCCAAAATACAGCAAAAGCAGTTATGTTGTGAAATATGAGTACAAGACATTACTACATTTTTCATGTCATTGAGTATTAAAGGTAAAAAAAAAATATATGAATTTATGAAATGTAGTGCAGTAAGAAGTATGATATTATGCTTTGGAATGTAGTGAAATACAGGTACTTTTTAAATTTACTTGAGTAAAGTTAAAATGCTTCACTACTGTCCACCTCTGTGAATAGAAAGTTCAGAAAAACAGCATTTATCTGAAACAGAAATCATTTGTAACATTATAAATGTCTTAATCATCACTTTTGATCAATTTAAAGCATCCTTTGTAAATAAAAATAGTAATTTCTATAATGCTTATCTTCGGATCTTTCTGTTCAGGAAAGAATAGTGAAAAAAATTTACTCAACTGTTTTAAATATTGATAATAATAATAAAAATGTTTCTTGAACAGCAAATCAGCATTTTAGAATGATTTCTAAAGAATCTTGTGACAATAAAGACTGAAGTAATGATGCTAAAAAAAGTTAGCTTTGATCACAGGAATAAATTACATTTTAAAATGTATTCAAATAGAAAGCAGTTATTTTAAATAGTAAAAATATTTCACAATATTACTGCTTTTGCTGTATTTTGGATCAAATAAATGTAGGCTTGATGAGCAAAGAGAATTCTTTAAAAAACATTAAAAACTTTTGACTGGTAGTGTACGTAGGCAGTTCACGACATTTCAGAACAGAAATAAAGAGACTGCTACTAAGTTGGCAGAGCGCCAGTTAGAAGAATGATCCTGGGCTACGAGAAAATTAGAGGGAGCAGGGAATCTCACTTGGACTCTCCACGACAGCAGGCTACAGCTGCTGGAATCTGTTGCATTCAAAAGAGATTCCAAGAAGTGGTGCCAACAAAGCGTTTTTCCGTTTCTTTGTCTCAACCTTTTTTAAATAGCACCTGATTCTAAACTCATCTTCTCTTTCTATGCCCCTCTTTTTGCTTCTTACTCTTCATCCCTCCCTCTTTCCTCCTGTAGGGGTCTAAAATCCCAGTCTAGGATTCTAGTCAGATTGTTAGCTGGGCAATAAAAAATACATGAGTGTGTGGCGTAGAAGTGTTCGTTATGTATGTGTATGTGTGTGTGTGTGTGTGTGTGTAGCTCATAAAGACAGCTTCCCGACACACGGGCTGCTCCAAATGTGCAAGAGCTCGTTTGTCTTTCAGAGTTGGAGCGCTACGAGTTGAACGGGGCCGTGTGATTTGCCAGTCTCAGCCTGTGTGTATGTGTACAATATTCATGCCCGTGTGTTGGTGCTCTCTCTTCAGCAAATCCCTTTATAACCTTTTACACTCGTCTTAGTTTGTTGATCCATGTTAAGAAGCAGACTTATCCATGAGTGGGTTGCAAAAGCGGCGTGTCGTTCCGATGATAGACACAATGACAGTGAGAAAGAGAGATACGGAAGTGAAATCATTAGGAAGCATTCACAGTCACAGCACTGGCAACATCTCAAGATTCATCTGCGCTTACCGAAGTTCAGCAATAGTCTACCTGAATCTACACAACAGTGTGTGATAGGACAGTCGGTCCTCAATAGAGCAGCTTTACTCCTGAATCCCGCTCCAGATGATAAGAGTGCTGTAGCAAGCTCTACCACCCCATAATCACACTAATAAAACCCTATTTAACGGCTCTATTATACACTTCAGCCCTGTTAAAGTAGCCATGGTGTGTGTGGGTGTGTATATGTGTTTCAGAATGCTCTGGAGGGCAAACGACTGTTTTTCTTTTGGGAATTACACAGTGCTAGGGACTTTTTAAGTCAATTACATGCAATTAAATGTAGTTTTTTTTTTCCCTGGCGTTCTTGTGTGTGTGTGTGTGTGTGTGTGTGTGTGTGTACCTGGTATTCATCACGTTGTGGGGACCAAATGTCCCCACAAGGATAGGAATACCAGTAGATTTTGACCTTGTGGGGACATTTCTCAGGTCCCCATGAGGAAACAGGCTTATAAATCATGCACAATGAGTTTTTTTGATGAAGTAAAAGTATGCACAATCTCCTGTGAGGGCTAGGTTTAGGTGTAGGGTAGGTGTAGGGCGATAGAAAGTACGGTTTGTACAGTATAAAAACCATTACGCCTATGGAATGTCCCCATAAAACATGTAAACCCAACATGTGTGTGTGTGTGTGTGTGTGTGTGTGTGTGTGTTTAATTAAGCCTTAAAAGTCTTGTAAAGTCCCTCTTCTTCAAGCTCTTTGCATATACTGCACATAATGTACACTTATTTTTAATAGCCAATGCAGAGACCAAACTAAATAAATTAAAACTTAGTATTTAACACAATCTGGAAAGATTTGTAAAAAAAAAAAATTGTATAGGCACAGTTTAGATTTGTCTACAAAACAAATAGCTTATTTTAATTTCTAATATATGAAGTATTTTATTTTTATTATTAAAAATCGCTTTGTAATTATTTTGAAGAAATCTCTAAAAACGAATTTGAAAAAATCACTAAATTTACAAAACAATTTATTGTATGCACAAACATACATATATGTATACATATATTTATAAAATGTATGAAAATTCAAATTCCAATAAATTGTAACTTATTCTGTACAATATTTACTAAATGCATTTAATTCTTTTTTTTTTTTTTTACAATGTTTACTGAAAGAATTGGTAAATATTGTTAAATAGTATTTACTATAGGACAGTCAGTCCTCACCGAATGGAGTAGTTTTACTCCTGAATCCCATGCCAGATGATAAGAGTGCTGTAGTAAATTAATTTCTTAAAAAGCACAAAATGTGACACAGTTCTGATTTTTTTCTTGCAACTGCACATTTAAATCACATAATTCTGAGAAAAAAAGTCAGAATTGTGAGTTTGTATCTTGCAATTCTGACTTTATAACTCGCAGTTGTGAGTTTATATCTCACAATTCTGACTTTTTTTCTCGCAATTTCTGTATATTTTACACAATTCTAAGACAAATTGTGACAAACTTGCAATTCTGACTTTTTTCTCGGAAATGCAAGTTTGTATTTTCCAATTCAGACTTTTACATTCAGACCGAATACATCAATCATCAAAACATAACTGTGCCATTGCCATAAATCTCAAAATAACCTTCAGTCCAGTTCTTACTGACAGCTGCTAGTACCATCACGGTTGCTAATGCTGACTCTCTCTACGTCACTCTGAAAGAGACTACAAAGAACGCTATTGCCTGTCTTTATTACATCTAAAGCTCTGAGCTATTGACAGGTAAGGTGGTTTAAAGGCCGCTTTGACATGTACAGTACAGTAAGGCAGCTGAGAAGCCCTGCTAAAACATTTATCTTTGTTAGTGTGTGATCACACACTCCAACACAGGATCAGTTCTACAGACCTCCCTCCACCATACCAACACACAGAGCATCATGTCCATCAGTCAGACCATTAGTGAACACATTGATCCTACGACTCTCCTCCCACTTTCACCTCTTTTGTTTCTCGCTCCAGTGAAGTACAATACCTGGTTTGTAAGTAAAAAAAAAAAAAAAAACTCACACAGTCAGTGGTTCTTTTTATCAGCTTGGAAAAAAACATTACAACTGTAAATTAATCTCATAAATATGATTAGTGACTAAGATGTAGAGTATTTCTTATACATTATACATTGTACTGTTATTAATGTTTTAAAATGCTGATGCAATTTTCAGTGTTTTGGATGTGTTTGTTTTGAGTTTGTGTGTTTGTTGCAAGGTATCTGTGTGTGTGTGTGTGTGTGTGTGTGTGTGTGTGTGTGTGTGTGTGTGTGTGTGTGTGTGTGTGGTGGGGGTTTTAGAACGGGGTAAACTTCCGTCACCCACCTCCCCCCACACACCCAGGCATAGAGGTGTACCACTGCCCTCATTAGGGCTACTAATAAGGGGAACTGAGAGTGTAAGAGAGAGAAAAAAATAGTGGGAAAGAAGGGGAAAAAGGTTTTAAATTTTAATAACGCGGGTACGATTTTGTAAATCTTTCCTGACAGAAAACTCCTCATTATTTTCATCTGTCTCTGTCTCCTCTACCTCCTCCACTGATAAATGGGCTTTTCGTAGCATGAACTTGCTCTCCCTCTCTCTCTCTCTCTCTCTCTCTCTCTCTCTCTCTCTCTCTCTCTCTCTCTCTCTCTCTCTCTCTCTCTCTCTCTCTCTCTCTCTCTCTCTCTCTCTCTCTCTGTCACTCTCTCACTCACTTACTCACACACACACACACACACACACACACACACACACACAGTCGTTCATTCTTTGGCGTTGTGCGTTTGAGGTTAGACTTATGTTTTTAACCCAATTGACTCAGTTTAATTTTGTCTGCTGGTTTTGGAAGGAGTTGTTTTGGCAGTGCTTGCACACACATAGTGCTCGGCTTGTGTGCTTCACAGTGAGAAAGTCACAGTGTACTTAAGCCAGGGGTTCTCAGCTGTAGGGCTTTGAATTTAAGGGGGCTCGAGGGTCCAAGGCCACCCATACAAACAAAAAATATATATTTGAGGGGTTTGTGTTGTTTCATGAAATTGTGATTTAACAAGTTAAAAGAAAATCTGTAGATTACAGCTGACATAACATGTTTTTTTTTCTTTATCCAACTTTTTAATGTTTTGAATGGAAGCCCGTTTTCACCACTAAATCAAAAATAAAAAAGGTAATTAAGACTTTTTATGTCACAATTCTGACTATTTTCTCACAATTGTGAGTTTACATCTTGCAGTTCTGACTTTTTATCTCTGAATTGCGTGATACAA
Source organism: Garra rufa (assembly GCF_049309525.1). NCBI lineage: Eukaryota > Metazoa > Chordata > Actinopteri > Cypriniformes > Cyprinidae > Garra > Garra rufa. Next base: position 1,035 of record NW_027394426.1, on the reverse strand, counting down.
ACTCACAATTCTGACTTTTTTAATCTTAGATTTGTGATATAAACTTACAATTGCGAGTTATAAAGTCAGAATTGCGAGATATAAACTTGCAATCCAGATTTTTCCCTCAAAATTGGACTTAATAATTTGCAAATGCAAGTTTATATCTTACAATTCTGATATAAACTCACAATTGCAAGAAAAAAGTCAGAAATGCGAGATACAAACTCACATTGCAAAAAAAAAAAAAAAAGGTTTTATCTCACAATTCTGACTTTTTCTCGCAATTGAGAGTTCATATCTCGCAATTCCTGATTTTATAACTCGCAATTGCGAGTTTGCGTGATACAATTCTTACTTTTTTTCTTGCAATTGCGAGTTTATATCACAATTCTGAGAAAAATTGTGACAAACATTAAAAAAAAAAATGTTTTGAGGGGGGGGGGGGAGACTGATATGTTGTTAGAATTGCAAGTTTATATCTCACAATTCTGAGAAAAATTGTGACAAACATTAAAAAAAAACTGTTTTTGAGGGGGGGGGAGACTGATATGTTGTCAGAATTGCGAGTTTATATCTCACAATTCTGAGAAAAATTGTGACAAACATTAAAAAAAAACTTGTTTTGGGGGGGGGGAGACTGATATGTTGTCAGAATTGCGAGTTTATATCTCACAATTCTGAGAAAAATTGTGACAAACATTAAAAAAAACTGTTTTGAGGGGGGGGGGAGACTGATATGTTGTCAGAATTGCGAGTTTATCTTACAATTCTTATTCTTCAAAAGTCAAAATTGCAAGATACAAAATATAAACTCGTAATTCTGAGAATTTGTGAGTTTATGTCTTACAATTTACACAGTTTTTAAGGGGAAAAAAAAGTCACAATAACCTTTTTTTTTTAAATATTTAGTGGTGGAAACTGGTTTCCGTAGATTTTTTTTTTGAAAGTTTGAGAAATGGGACAAATGCAGTGGATCATTGTCTTAAAATGCAGTATTGTTCAAATGTTTGTGGTCAATAAGAAATTTGTAGAATTATTTTTTTATTTTTAATT
>NW_027394425.1:0-35092 GCF_049309525.1 Garra rufa | reverse complement strand
ATGCTAATCATGCTAGAATCATGTTAGCAACATGCTAGTAACTTGTTAATCATAGCAACATGCAAGTAATTTGCTAAACATGCTAAAACATGCTAGTAACGTGCTAATCATGTTAGAATCATGCAAGCAACATACTAGTATCTTGTTAATCATTATAGCAACATGCAAATAATTAGCTAATCATGCTAAAACCTGCTAATAACTTGCTAATCATGCTAGAAACATGCTAGAATTTGCTAGCAACATGCTAATCAAGCTATAATCATGCTAGTAACATGTTAATCATTATAGCAACATGCAAATAATTAGCTAATCATGCTAAAATATGCTAGTAACTTGTTAATCATGTTAGAAACATGTTAGAATTATGCTAGCTACATGCTAATCAAGCTATAATCATGTTAGTAACATGCTAGTAACTTGCTAATCATGCTAGAAACATGCTAGAATTTGCTAGCAACATGCTAATCAAGCTATAATCATGCTAGTAACATATTAATCATTATAGCAACATGCAAATAATTAGCTAATCATGCTAAAATATGTTAGTAACTTGTTAATCATGTTAGAATTACGCTAGCTACATGCTAATCAAGCTATAATCATGTTAGTAACATGCTAATAACTTGCTTATCATGCTAGAAACATGCTAGAATTTGCTAGCAACATGCTAATCAAGCTATAATCAGGCTAGTAACATGTTAATCATGTTAGAAACATGCTAGTAACTTGTTAATCATTATAGCAACATGCAAATAATTAGCTAATCATGCTAAAACATGCTAGTAACTTGCTAATCATGTTAGAAACATGATAGAATTATGCTAGCTTCATGCTAATCAAGCTATAATCATGTTAGTAACATGTTAATCATTATAGCAACATGCAATTAGCTAATCATGCTAAAACATGCTAGTAACTTGTTAATCATGCTAGAAACATGCTAGAATTTGCTAGCAACATGCTAATCAAGCTATAATCAGGCTAGTAACATGTTAATCATGTTAGAAACATGCTAGTAACTTGTTAATCATTATAGCAACATGCAAATAATTAGCTAATCATGCTAAAACATGCTAGTAACTTGCTAATCATGTTAGAAACATGATAGAATTATGCTAGCTTCATGCTAATCAAGCTATAATCATGTTAGTAACATGTTAATCATTATAGCAACATGCAATTAGCCAATCATGCTAAAACATGCTAGTAACTTGTTAATCATGTTAGAAACATGCTAGAATTATGCTAGCTACATGCTAATCAAGCTATAATCAGGCTAGTAACATGTTAATCATGTAAGAAACATTAGAATTATGCTAGCTACATGCTAATCAAGCTATAATCAGGCTAGTAACATGTTAATCATGTTAGAAACATGTTAGAATTATGCTAGCTACATGCTAATCAAGCTATAATCAGGCTAGTAACATGTTAATCATGTTAGAAACATGTTAGAATTATGCTAGCTACATGCTAATCAAGCTATAATCAGGCTAGTAACATGTTAATCATGTTAGAAACATGCTATAATTATGCTAGCTACATGCTAATCAAGCTATAATCAGGCTAGTAACATGTTAATCATGTAAGAAACATATTAGAATTATGCTAGCTACATGCTAATCAAGCTATAATCAGGCTAGTAACATGTTAATCATGTTAGAAACATGTTAGAATTATGCTAGCTACATGCTAATCAAGCTATAATCAGGCTAGTAACATGTTAATCATGTAAGAAACATATTAGAATTATGCTAGCTACATGCTAATCAAGCTATAATCAGGCTAGTAACATGTTAATCATGTTAGAAACATGCTATAATTATGCTAGCTACATGCTAATCAAGCTATAATCAGGCTAGTAACATGTTAATCATGTAAGAAACATATTAGAATTATGCTAGCTACATGCTAATCAAGCTATAATCAGGCTAGTAACATGTTAATCATGTTAGAAACATGTTAGAATTATGCTAGCTACATGCTAATCAAGCTATAATCAGGCTAGTAACATGTTAATCATGTTAGAAACATGCTAGTAACTTGTTAATCATTATAGCAACATGCAAATAATTAGCTAATCATGCTAAAACATGTTAACGTGTATCATGATTAACTACGTTAATCATGCTAACAACATGCTAATTATACTAACACACTAGAAGCATGCTAATCATGATAGAAACATGCTAGCAACATGCTAGTAACTTCCTAATCATGCTAGTAACATGCTAACAACATGCTATCTATCCATAATCTAACAATTTCTGACAGAGTAGCCTTCAAAATATTCAAGCTCTAAACTTTAAAATTACTTTAAACTTTGAAAACATCAAACTTCTAAAACTTTTTTTTTTTTTTTATCTAGCTATTGTTGATATATTGCAATACATTTATTTCCTAAAATATTGATGAAATACCAGACAGACACAAAACAGTTTTTTAAACAATGTACTGTTCAGGTTTATTGACAATTTTAAACAGATTTTGCAGTAATAAATTAGTATGAATCCACTAATGATTACATATCCATGTACATTTCTGTAAAACACTTTATTTTTATTGTAAGTACAGTGTAACGTAACACTTTTTTCACGTTTGTGGTCAAAAGTGGGTGTGTTTCCAGATGTTAGCGAGCAGGTAAGCGCAGCTCAACACAGCGGTCAGGACAGTCACCACACACACCATCAGGCTCATGGATGAATCACCCACTGGGATCTCCACACTCACTCCATTATTATCCTACAACACAGAAGAGCCTTAACATCGAATTAACTTTGCTATATTACTATTAGTAGATATAATATTATATTACGCTTTCTGTCATTATTATAAAGTACATTATTGTAAATCATATTGTTATTAGAAATAGACACTTTATTAAAACATGCATGATCTGTGCTATAATTAGAGTATTATAAAAATATTTAACTAAAATATAAATATGAAAATATAATTTTATATGAACAGTTAATATAATTATATTATAAAATAAATTAATAATAATAATAATATAAATATACATTTTATTAAACCATGCATGAACTTTTTTGATTTCTATTATATTGAAATATTAAGACAGATAATAATTTCTATAATAATAACTTAAATAATAAAATTTATTGTTATATGTTATATAGAATGATATTCGTCTTTTGCACGTTTGTGCAAATTATTATATTATATTATATTTAAATATTAACACTAATAGTAATTTCTATAATAATAACTTATATAATAATAATTATAATTTTTTATATTATATAGAATGATATTTGTCTTTTGCACATTTGAGCAAATTATTATTATATTATATTTAAATATTAACACTAATAATAATTTCTATAATAATAACAATATTTATTGTTTTATATTATATAGAATGATATTTGTCTTTTCCACATTTGTGCAAATTATTAGTATTATTATATCATATTATAATATTATATTAATATAATATATTATATTTAAATATTAACACTAATATTTTTTCTATAATAATTTCTATAATAATAACAATAATTATTGTTATATATTTAAGCAAACTATTATTATATTATATTATATTTAAATATTAACACTAATAGTAATTTCTATAATAATAACTTATATAATAATAATAATAATAATTATTGTTATATTATATAGAATGATATTTGTCTTTTGCACATTTGTGCAAATTATTATTATATTAAATTATTAACATTAATAATTATTGTTATATATTTAAGCAAATTATTATAATATTATATTATTATAATATATTTATTATATTATATTTGAATATTAATAAATAATAATTTATATAATAATGTATATAATAATAATATTTATTGTTATATATATATAAAACAAATTTTATATATATATATATATATATATATATATATATATATATATATATATATATAATATTTGTCTTTTGCACATTTGTGCATATTTTATATTATTATAAATATATAAGAATAAAATATGCATGAACTTTGCTATATTATTGTATATTACTATCACTATGATTAAAATGTATGTTATTTATTACTATACATGACTTAATATGTAAATATAAATAATAATAATAAAATATAAATATTTATTGTTATATATTATATAACAAGTTTGTGCATGTTATATATTATTATAAATAATTATAAATATATTACATTAAAAAAATGCATGAACTGTTATAATAGTTGTATATTACTATTATTACAAATACAAATATTTTATAACATTACGTATTATTGCATATATAATAATAAATAATAATACTATATATAATTTACATTAAAGTGTGTATGAGCTTTGCTATAATATATATTATAAATATTACATAAAATAATTTATTATTATTACACTGTATATTATTACAAAAAATAATATCATTTTATTATATATTATACCTAATTCTAAGTAATAATACAAATACATAATTGTTATTACTATATTACATATGCTGATGTTGAAAAGTTTGGGATCAGTCTTTTTCTGCTCATCAAGGCTGCATTTATTTGATTAAAATACAGAAAAATGTGACATATTATTGCAATTTTAAAAAGTGGTTTCCAATGTAATATATTTAAAATATAATTTATTTCTGCAATGCAAAGCTGAATTTTCAGCATCATAATATATTATCATAAATCATATTACAATTATATAAAAACATTACTATTATCACATAATACATAATATATTGCTATAAATCATATTATTAGAACCCATATTACATTATATTAACATTACTTATTAACAATATACATATCATATATTAAAATGTAAAAAATAAGCCCCAGTTTCACTTTTATCAGCATTACCTTCAAATCCAGGATCTCTATCCATGAGCAGACACTTTGGTTTCTAACAGTACAGGGAGCATCAACCACTAAATGACCATCTCCAGGACTCAGTGTTTGGCCTATGATTCAGAAAAGCACAAAAAAAGCACAGAAACAGGCTGAATTTAGCAAACAGCTGAGGTTGGATTCATTGTGTTCATCTGCAGAGCCTCACACTGATCTGATCGGAGGAGAAGTCTGGGTGTTTCGATGTCAACTTTCACCCGTTTGCTGGAGTCTGACGGTCGGTGATATCGGCCGTGAACGGGAACCACAACCTCGTGTTTCCCAGAGAGAAAAATCAGCGCTGTAAAACCAGACGACAAATACTCTGGAGCTTCCAGATCAACCTTTGAGTCCAGAAGAACCTAGTGAAATATGAAATAGTTAGTCAAATATGTGACTCTGGAGCACAAAACCAGTCTTAAGGAGAGAAACTGCAGCCTGTCAAGTTTGAGATTTTGAGCTTTTTTCAGTTTTTTTCAGACTAGCGGAAAGAAAACACCCAAAAGACGCTGTTAAGTCTTTCTTTTATAGCACTTTATCTATTTGTGTCAATAGATTTCAATCACAATCCATATTTTAAAAGGCTGTTTTCTCAAAATTTGTTTTTAATCCATTAATCTCCACTTCGGTAGCACTCACACACACCAAACTTTACATTTTTATTCCTGTCTGTATCCTGAAGATTTTTCAAGAGGGATTTGTTCATATATAACTTGCTTGATTTTTTACAACATTTTATTCCCCCCAAATATAGTAAAAAATACATGGTTTTCTGTCTGTTTGATCTTTTTTCTGAATTATGGAGTGACAAAATAAGTAAAAAGTTTTGACTCTTATATGTCTAATAAATTAAACAAAAATTTTGAAACTTGACTTCATCCAGTGTTTAGATTTTTGTACTAGAAATGTATGCAAATTAGCGCATATTTCATTAAACAATGCCTCATTTGCATATTTAAACCTAACATTTTAGAAAACTTGCAATACAAAAAATGTTCGCAATTATCAAAATAATCAACTGAGTAAGTAAGATCATAACTTTTAGTTAGTTATTTTTTTTTACCCTATTCACCTGCAGTGTCTCGCCTTAAGTAGCATGGGTATATTTGTAGCAATAGCCAAAAATACACTGTATGGGTCAAAATTATTATTATTTTTTGCCAAAATCATGTTCCATTTAGATATTTAGTAAATTTCCTACTGTAAATAGATCAAAACTTCATTTTTTATTAGTAATATGCATTGCTAGGAACTTAATTTGGACATTTTTCAAAGCGATTTTCTCAATATTTAGATTTTTTTGCACCCTCAGATTCTCAAATATTTCTATCTCAGCTAAATATTGTCTTATTTATGATGTACAAATCCAAAAAATGGACCCTTATGATTGGTTTTGTGGTCCAGGGTCACATATTGCAAAATATACTGAATCTGAGCATGAACTGAACATAAAAACCATGCCAACCTCCAAACCTGTGTCACGTCTTAGTGTTTCCAGCTGATATTCATCCATATAAACTCCGCTGGGAAGCTTTTGGACTAGTAAACCTTGGACATCATGATGTATTTTGCTCCACTGAACACTGTATTCAAGATCTCTATAAACAAAAACATAATGTTTAACCATTAAAACACTATAAACGTACACATTAATACAACTAAAGAGCAAGAGAAAACCTGTGAAATCCTGCTTTGGAAATCTTCATAGACATCCACACTGACTTCAACCACTCAGATGGAAAACAATCTCCTGAATGGGAGAAAATAAAACACAAAAATATATTTAATACAAACTGATGACTAAATAAACATTTAAACGTGATAAACGTGATATATATGATGCACAAATACCTTCTTGTGCGTTTCCGTAGTTGATAAAACACCAAACACTTGCTAACAAACATAATCTAACCATGGTCGACCAACGCTCATGCTGTGATCCCAGTGGTTTCACTTCCGGGTTTCATGACGTCACGCCGGCAGAGGGCGCCGTTAAGCGTCAAGCGTTAAATTCCCTCAGAGCGGATTTCAGAAGAAGAACCGCTACAGTAGAGAAGAGGAAGCGTGGAAACCTCAGCCAAACAACCACAATTATACAAAACGGTTTCGTTTTTCACTCAATAGCTGGTTTATTTACCAACGCGTTCGTCGAGTTATGAATGTGAGCCTGCGCCTTTAAGAAAACCGAAAGCGCGAGAGAATCAGCGCGAATCAAGCATTTGATTTAAAATTATCCGTTAACGCTTTTCAGCGAAGCGTCTCACTGTTGCTATGGATACAGTACTAATATCCGATAGATAGATAGATAGATAGATAGATAGATAGATAGATAGATAGATAGATAGATAGATAGATAGATAGATAGATATCCATTAACTGTTCATTTATCGTTTGATTTCGCAGCTCGAAATGGAAGTTTGAGTGAAAATGTCTGTAATAGCAAAGCGATGTGGAGTGAAATTTATTCCTCCTTCAATCATCCTCATATATGAGGACAAAAACACCGGCAAAATAAGGAAAAGAGTCATACCTGTGAGGAACTTCTCTCAGTATTCAGGTGAGATCTATAGACCTTTTTCACAGAAACCGGAAATACGCAATCGCAGGGTATGCAGACTTCCTGTGTAATGTCAACACAGCAGAAAGCCGGGTAATTTAAAATTAAAATGGAGTGAGTCTACACAACTTCCCTCGCTGGTTTGTCAAAGATAACTTTTGCAGACCCCATAAGAGTCGTGTAGGAAAACTCCGTCACAAAGAGGAACAAATTGGATAAAGGATATACGTTTTTCCACTAAGAGTTTATCCGCGTTTATACACGCTTAACGTACGTAAAAAATGACCAGAAAACCCCAAATTTCTGTCATACCTTACTTGGAACAAACACTAACTACTATCAAAAGAACGAACCCTTATTCCACAGATAAAGTGCATAATATCACGTTAAGCGTTTTCTCCCCCATAGAAGCCCATTATAAGGAAACAGCTTGGTTTATTAACTTACCTTAACAGCGACCAGGGAAAACCAAACTTCTGTTAAATTTCACTTAAAATAAACACTTTCTGCTGTCAAAATAATTAGCTCTTATTGAGCATATAAAGTGAATAATATCACGCTTTTCTCCCTATAGAACTCCATTAAGGAAAAAGCTTAACATTGTTTGTTATAATGGACTTCTATGGGGCGCGCACTTTATATGCTGAATAAGAGCTCGTTCTTTTGACAGCAGCAAGTATTTATTATAAGTCAAATTTAACATACGTTTGGTTTTCCCTGGTCGCTGTTGAGGTACGTAAACCACGTTAAGCTGTTTCCTTATAATGGGCTTCTATGGGGGAGAAAACGCTTAACGTGATATTATTCACTTTATATGTGGAATAGGGGCTCATTCTTTTGATAGTAGTTAATGTTTGTTCCACGTAAGGTCTGACAGAAACTTGCGGTTTCCTGGTCGTTTTTTACATACATTAAGCCACGTTAAGCGTTTTTCACGTTGTTTAACTGGTTACCAGCATACCGGGGCGGAAATCTGTTTACACAGCAATTACGTATTTCCGGCGCAAAATACGGAAGTTGTGAGAAAGGTCTATTATCAAAGTAGTTTTGTAACTTTATGCGACGTGTGAAGCAACCGTTATTTAACCGTTACTTCAAATTCAAATGAAATACTCACTTAAAGCGATAGTTTACTTAAAAATAGTTCAGTTAAATATGAAAATGTGGTACATCTGAGATGTAGATGTGGAGTTTGTTTCTTGATCTGATTTGGTGAACCTTCGTATTTGCTCACCAATGGATCCCCTGGAGCGAATGGGTGCCGTCAGAATGGGAGAAACAGTATAGTAAATGTGATCCACACCACTCCAGTTCATCAATTAACATCTTGTGAAACCAAAAGCTGTGCGTTTAAGAAACTAATCCATCATGAAGACGTTTTTAGCTAAAATGCAAGTCTATAATCCATAATAATGCGTCCTCCGGTGAAAAAGTCCATCTTCTGTTGTCGTTTACATCAAAATTTGTTTTTGACACTACCAGTCAAAAGTTTTTGAACAGTAAGATTTTTAATGTTCATCAAGTCTGCTTTTATTTTATCCAAAGTACAGCAAAAACACTAAAAACTGTAAACTATTTTACTATTTTAAATACTGCTTTCTATTTGAATATATTTTAAAATATATGAATTTTCAGCATCATTACTTCAGTCTTCAGTGTCCCATTATCCTTCAGAAATCTTTCTAAAATGCTGATTTGCTACTCTAAAAAAACATTTTTTTATTATTATTATGTCAAAACAGCTGAGTAGTATTTTTTTCAGGTTTCTTTGATGAAAAGAAAGTTCAGAACATATTTATCTAAAATAGAACTTTTTTGTGCCACGGAATAAACAAAGCTAACTGTAAACTTTGTATTTGTATAAACTTGCAATTAAGAGAAAAAAAACTCAGAATTCCAACATATAAATGAAAGAATATTAATTTATAAAAAATACGATATATAAACTTGCATTTACAAAAAAAAAAAAAAAAAGACTCAGAACTCAGGATTATAAGATAAAAAGTCGCAATTATCTTTTTTACTTTTTAAAATCAAAATTGAAAGCTTTGTGGCTGAAAAAGAAACTTACAAGCGCAGTTTTCAGCTTCGCAAGATTAATCAGATTACTTTTCCGATTACAGCGATATTTTTATCAGCTGTTTGGTCTCTCATTCTGTCTTTTTTTGTGCCAAAGGATAAAATAAAAAGATAATTGCAACTTTTTATAAACAAATTATATAACCTAAGACAAAAAAGAAAGAATTGTAAGATATAAAGAAAAAATTGGATATATAAACACTCAAAGCAAACTCAGAATTACGAGTTTTTTTTTCTTTTTATACCGTAGCAGAAACGAACAAACAAAACCCCACACAATCATGAGATATAAACTTTTTTTTTTTTCTGCAACAAAATTAAAAATAGTGGCTTTTCAGAAACTAAATCTATAATCTAAATCTAAAATCTCTTGACGGCACCCATTCACATCCATTGGTGAGCAAGTGATGCAATGCTGTGTTTCTCCAAACCTGATGAAGAAACAAACTCATCTACATAGATGGCCTAAAAGTCAGCTAGTTTCATTTTCGCCGGAACTATTGTTTTAAAGAAGTAGTTCGCTTTCAGAACAAAAATTTACAGATAATGTACTCACCCCTTTATCATCCAAGATGTTCATGTCTTTCTTTCTTCAGTCGTAAGGAAATTATGTTTTTTGAGGATTTCTCTCCATATAATGGACTTCTATGGTGCCCCCGAGTTTGAATTTCCAAAATGCAGCTTCAAAGGGCTCTAAACGATCACAGCCAAGAAAAAATGGTCTTATCTAGAAAAACGATCAGTTATTTTCCAAAAAAAAAAATAAATACAATTTATATTAGTGGTGGGCCGTTATCGGCGTTAACGTGCTGCGTTAACGTGAAACTCTTATCGTGCGATAAAAAAAATATCGCCGTTAATCTATTCTCAAATTTGGGTTGGGAGCTGGGTCTAAACTACGCAAGATATGATGACTTTCACCTTGATAGTTTAACGCGGATGTATACCGAAGACTGTAGAATATGGTCGCGCGTTTAAGTCTCCTCCGCCAAAACACAGACGGGGTCGCGTCGTCCTCCATTCATAAAAACCGAATCTACTATAGCGAAATGCCACGTAAATTCGTCATTTTTTGGATTCATAAATCAAATGTTGGTCAGTCACTTAATTCAAATCGCGATATGGACTAGTGTATGTGAAAACTGAAATGCAAAAAGACCGTTTTAATATGAATCCGATATGTTCCGTTTGCCTAGCTGTATGTATGCATTGCGGAGACGAGCTTTTACTACACGCATACTGAAACACACGTGACGCTCCCGGTAATTTTTGGCATTTTCATCTCACATGAACAGATAAACTCAATCTCCCAAACTGCTGTGAGTGTCACTTTTACCGTTTCATTTGAGAAAACTAGCATCATATCATACTGTATGACACAGAAACGTCACGGCAACCTGTCAAAATAAAAGTACGGTGTAACATGTAATGGGCTGGGTAGGTGTTGACGTTAAAAAAAACACAATCTATAGGTAGAAAAAATAATTTCATTGTTAGTTAGTTAGTAAACACAAGTACATCTAATTGAACATAATTTATTTTCATCAACAAATTATCATAGAACAGCTTTATGAGCTTTATGATCCATTCTCAAAGACTTACTTTTAGTCATTATTTGGGTAGCACACATATTCTGAATGCCTTCAGCAGAATTCAAATTAGCCATTTTAATCTAGATTAATCTAGATTAAAAAAATTAATCTATGCCCACCCCTAATTTATATACTTTTTAACCTGCCTGAACTCTGTGTATTCCAGTTCAAGACAGTTAGGGTATGTTGAAAAACTCCCATCTCATTTTCTCCTCCAACTTCACAATCGTCTTACATCAAATAAACGTTTTACCTTTTTTTTGTAAAAGGTGTTTGATTTTATTTGCATGTTCACCTTGGAAACTCTGGGTCGGCGCTTCTGCAGCGATGCAGGGCGATTTTAACGTTGGAGGAGAAAATGAGATGGGAGTTTTTGACGTACCCTAACTGTCTTGAACTGGAATACACAGAGTTCAGGCAGAGCTAGACGAGATGCGCTTTTGAGATTAAAAAAAGTATAGAAGTTGTAATTTTTTTTAGAAAATAACCAATCGCTGGATAAGACCCTTCTTCCTCGGCTGTGATCGTTTAGAGCTCTTTAAAGCTGCATTTTGGAAGTTCAAACTCGGGGGCACCATAGAAGTCCATTACATGGAGAGAAATCCTGAAATGTTTTCCTCTTTACGACTAAAGAAAGAAAGACATCTCGGATGACAAGGGAGTACATTATCTGTAAATTTTTGCTCTGAAAGTGAACTGCTCCTTTAATTAACGTAAATATAATCTATTCGGCCTTGTTTCCAGACTGCAGTCGAGCAGCAGAGCGTCTGAAGCATCACGTCCGCCACAGCGTTTACCTGGAGTCGGTCTCTTTGGCTCAGCTGGAGCGGCTCCACCTCATCCTCCGCGATCATCTGCAGGGGCTCAGTCTGGAGGACAGTCTCGCCGCTCGACGGCGGTCCGACCCCGATGACGAGGACCTGAATAAACTGAGCGACGAGGAGCTGGACCGCAGGAAGGCCCAGATGGACGAGCTGTTCGAGCGCAACCGCAAACACAAGGAGGATCCCGACTTCGTTTACGACCTGGAAGTGGAGTTTCCAGAGAACGGCGTGCGAGAAACGTGCAGCTGGGACGAAGAGCAGTCCGACGAAGAGTTTTAGAGACACCGCTCATGAAAACACATCAGCTGTATATCACACAATACCTTTCATACAGTTCAAACAAGACGAGATTTAATGGTAAATATTTATTTGTTTTTACGAAAAGCTGTACGGAACATCTAGTCCACATAAGTCCAGGGATAGTTAGACATGAAAAAATAAAACGCTACTCGATTGTCACACTTCTGCGGATTCTACCCACTACTGACGACACGATACGAAGTACAGGTACGTGTGTTCAATAAGGTAGTCTCACGGCAATATGATAGAGGAAATAGCTCATCATTTATATTTGGATCACGTGTAGAACGATAAAAGGACACAGGATTAATCTGGCTTTGGTTGATCCTCTGATAGTTGCTTTTACAAACTTTACAGCCACAAAAATCGGCATTGAGTCTGAAAGCGTTCTGGCCGGTCGATTAGAAAGTGCATCGAAGCTGCTGGAGACAAGACGGCAGATACTGCCGAAACCACACGCTTCAAACATTCACAACTGGAGAAATGCGTTGGTTAAACAATAAACATTAAAAAGGTAATCGTGACTTTTTATCTGACAATTTGGCCTTTGTTCCTTGTGATTATGAGTTCATATCTCACATTTCTGTAACAATAAGTCAAAATTGTGAGACAGAAACTACAATTGCGAGATATAAACTCAATTTTGAGGTGAAAAGTCTGAAATGACATTAATTCGAAATTGCGAGAAAAAAAATCTAAATTGCGATATTAACTCGAGATAAAAACAAAGGTAATCATGACTTCATCTCACAATTTGGCCTTTGTTCCTTGTGATTATGAGTTCATAGCTCACATTTCTGTAACAATAAGTCAAAATTGTGAGACAGAAACTACATTTGCGAGATATAAACTCAATTTTGAGAAGAAAAGTCTGAATTGACATTAATTTGAAATTGCGAGAAAAAATATCAAAATTGCAATATTAACTCGAGATAAAAACAAAGGTAATCATGACTTCATCTGACAATTTGGCCTTTGTTCCTTGTGATTATGAGTTCATATCTCACATTTCTGTAACAATTAGTCAAAATTGTGAGACAGATACTAAATTGCGAGATATAAACTCAATTTTGAGGTGAAAAGTCTGAAATGACATTAATTTGAAATTGCGAGAAAAAAAATCTAAATTGCGATATTAACTCGAGATAAAAACAAAGGTAATCGTGACTTCATCTGACAATTTGGCCTTTGTTCCTTGTGATTATGAGTTTATAGCTCACATTTCTGTAACAATAAGTCAAAATTGTGAGACAGATACTAAATTGCGAGATATAAACTCAATTTTGAGAAGAAAAGTCTGAAATGACATTAATTCGAAATTGCGAGAAAATAAAAATTGCGATGTTAACTCAGTGTTACGAGATAAAAACAAAATATTTAATAGCGACTTTATTCTGTGGCAGAAGCAAAAAAAAAAAAACAATTGCGAGATATAAACTCAATTTTGAGAAGAAAATTCTTAATTGACATTAATTCAAAATTGCGAGAAAAAATCTAAAATGCGATATTAACTCAGTGTTACGAGATAAAAACATGGGTAATCGTGACTTCATCTCACAATTTGGCCTTTGTTTCTTGTATTTATGAGTTTATAGCTCACAATTCTGTAACAATAAGTCAAAATTGTGAGACAGAAACTACAATTGCGAGATATAAACTTAATTTTGAGAAGAAAAGTCTGAATTGACATTAATTCGAAATTGCGAAAAAAAATCTAAATTGCGATATTAACTCGAGCTAAAAACAAAGGTAATCGTGACTTCATCTCACAATTTGGCCTTTGTTTCTTGTGATTATGAGTTTATAGTTCACAATTCTGTAACAATAAGTTAAAATTGTGAGACAGATACTAAATTGCGAGATATAAACTTAATTTTGAGAAGAAAAGTCTGAATTGACATTAATTCGAAATTGCGAAAAAAAATCTAAATTGCGATATTAACTCGAGATAAAAACAAAGGTAATCGTGACTTTATCTGACAATTTGGCCTTTGTTCCTTGTGATTATGAGTTTATAGTTCACAATTCTGTAACAATAAGTTAAAATTGTGGGACAGATACTAAATTGCGAGATATAAACTCAATTTTGAGGTGAAATGTCTGAAATGACATTAATTCGAAATTGCGAGAAAAAAAATCAATTGCGATATTAACTCGAGATAAAAACAAAGGTAATCGTGACTTTATCTGACAATTTGGCCTTTGTTCCTTGTGATTATGAGTTTATAGCTCACAATTCTGTAACAATAAGTTAAAATTGTGGGACAGATACTAAATTGCGAGATATAAACTCAATTTTGAGGTGAAATGTCTGAAATGACATTAATTCGAAATTGCGAGAAAAAAAATCAATTGCGATATTAACTCGAGATAAAAACATCGGTAATCGTGACTTTATCTGACAATTTGGCCTTTGTTCCTTGTGATTATGAGTTTATAGTTCACAATTCTGTAACAATAAGTTAAAATTGTGAGACAGATACTAAATTGCGAGATATAAACTTAATTTTGAGAAGAAAAGTCTGAATTGACATTAATTCGAAATTGCGAAAAAAAATCTAAATTGCGATATTAACTCGAGATAAAAACAAAGGTAATCGTGACTTTATCTGACAATTTGGCCTTTGTTTCTTGTGATTATGAGTTTATAGCTCACAATTCTGTAACAATAAGTTAAAATTGTGGGACAGATACTAAATTGCGAGATATAAACTCAATTTTGAGGTGAAATGTCTGAAATGACATTAATTCGAAATTGCGAGAAAAAAAATCAATTGCGATATTAACTCGAGATAAAAACATCGGTAATCGTGACTTTATCTGACAATTTGGCCTTTGTTTCTTGTGATTATGAGTTTATAGCTCACAATTCTGTAACAATAAGTCAAAATTGAGACAGAAACTACAATGGCAAGATTTAAACACAATTTTGAGGTGAAAAGTCTGAATTGACATTAATTCGAAATTGCGAGAAAAAAATCAATTGCGATATTAACTCGGTGTTACGAGATAAAAACTAAATATTTAATAGTGACTTTATTCTGTGGCAGAAGCAAAAAAAAAAACAATTTGCGAGATATAAACTCAATTTTGAGTTCATAACTCAGAATTCTGAGACAAAAAGGTCGCAATTAAGTCTGAATTGTAATATATAAAATTCTCATTCCTTTTTTTCTTTTTTTTACTTTTTATATCGTAGCAGAAACAAAAAACACTTGCCAGTTTTTTTTTTTTTTTTTTTTTGGTTTCTGCCACAGAATAATTTTTTTTTATCTTTTTATGAGCTAAACAAAATCTAAGTTAGAAAATAAAGAATTGCAGATATAAACTCACAACTCTGAGAAGAAAAGTCAGATTTTTGATATAGAAAATTATCAATTGTGACAAAGGAAGTCAATTTGCAAGATATAAAGATAAAAAGTCGCAGTTACCTTTATTTTTTAAGTCCGAACTGTAATATATAAAATTTGCAATTGTGAAAAAGAAAGTCAGAATTATCAGATATTTCTGCCACAGAATAAAAAAGTATGTGGCTTTTTAGAAACTTAATATATTATCTAAGATATAAGCTAATGAACTGCGAGATAAAAACTCTTAATTCAAGATATAAACTTAAAATTATGAGATAAAAAGTCGCAATTATCTTTTTTTTTAAAGTCCGAATTGTATATAAAATCGAAATTGCGAAAAAGAAAGTCAGAATTGTGAGAAAAAAAGTCTAAAAATAAAGTATATAAATTTGTAAAAAGTTGGATAGATAAACTTGCAATTGCAATTGCAAAAAAAAAAAAAAGACTCAAAATGATGAGATAAAAAGTCGCAAATATCTTTTTAAAGTCCGAATTGTGAAAAAATTTGTGAAAATTTTAAATTGCAAAAAAAGAACGAATTGTGAGATATAAACTCAATTTTTTATTATTATCATTTTTTTTATTCCATGGCGGAAACAAAACCACAATTATATAAGATATAAACTAAAGAATTGAGAGATGTAAACTCGCAATTATGAGATAAAAAGTCGCAATTATCTTTTTTTTTAATCCGAATTGTATATAAAATCGAAATTGTGAAAAGGAAAGTCAGAATTTTGAGAAAAAAAGTCTAAAATAAAGTATATAAATTTGTAAAAAGTTGAACATATAAACTTGCAATTGCAAAAAAAAAAAAAAAAGACTCAAAATGATGAGATAAAAAGTCGCAAATATGTTTTTAAAGTCCGAATTGTGAAAAAATTTGTGAAAATTTTAAATTGCAAAAAAAGAACGAATTGTGAGATATAAACTCAATTTTTTATTTTTTTTATTCCATGGCGGAAACAAAACCATAATTATATAAGATATAAACTAAAGAATTGAGAGATGTAAACTCGCAATTATGAAATAAAAAGTCGCAATCATCTTTTTTTTTTTTTTTTACTTACTTTTTAAACCTTAGCAGAAACAAAAAACACTTGTCAAGGTTTTATTTTTTGGTTTCTGCCACAGAATAGAAAATTGTGGCCATTTCCAAGCTAAATATACAGTCTAAGTTATAAACTAAAGAATTGCCAGATATAAACTCGCAACTCTGAGAAGAAATTCTGAATTTTGATATAGAAAATGATCAATTGTGACAAAGGAAGTCAGACTTGCAAGATATAAAGATAAAAAGTCGCAGTTACCTTTATTTTTTATTCTGTGGCGAAAACAAAAGTCACAATTGCGAGATATGAACGAAAAAATTAAGAGATGTAAACTCGCAACTGCAAGAAAAAAATGGTTAGATTACCTTTTTATTTTTAAGTTCTGAGGTGGAAACAAGTATCCACATTCGCATCGAGTTCTGCTCACACTACGAAAAATAAAGCAGAATTTGAACGGGAAAAAATAAACGTAAATGCTGCATGAGGTTTGGGTTATCGTCTGAATTTACAAAAGTAGACAAAATTAAACATTGTGTGCACTTTAAAGTTGCACTTTGATCAAACAGCAGGTTGAGAGTCAAAGCAAATCGACAGTTGCAAGAAAAGTAGTCGCGTAATAAGTGCAAAAGCGCTAAATACCAATTCGTAAAATCGCTCGGAACGACTTGTGCCACGCTAAAAACATATTATGAGCAAAGCACATAGACATGATACTTGCTTGAAGTTTCGTAAAAATGAAAATACATACTAAGAAAAGAGAAAAAAATATATATATATCATATATAATATATCCTAGATTGTCTGAAAATGACAATTCGACAACACAGAATGAAACTTAAACAAATGGAAACATTTCAAGTACTTTGAAAAATAAAAACTTTGTTTCCTCGCGACCCTCATAGAATTCATCATGGCCATATAAAGGAGTATATATTATCCTATTTTACCACTTAGACAAAATACATATATATATATGCATACGTATATATATATATATATATATAGAAATGTAATCTCTCAACGTTACAAATGTGCTTCTCATTTTTTCTTTCGATCCTGGGTGCATCGTGGACAGAACCTGGAAGGAAGAAAACAGACGTTGTTTGCTCATGTTCGAAACACAGATGTCGATTATTCCTCACGATCAGACCGACGTACCATTTCCCTTTGGGTTTGGTTGTCAGATCGACGCAGGCGAAGTGAAACCACTCAATGGGACACTGTTGAGAAAAGCATTTTTGTTAAATATGTAGATTGAGGAAAGGCTAATAAAGTGTTTGAAGCGTTAGCTCGTACATCTGGGTTGTCGCATCCGATCATTTCTCCGTATGACACTTGGTGGCACAGGCAGTACGTGGGCTCGTTGGGGTCGACGGGCATGTCTAAGACGTCTGACGGGTGAACGGGAAGGATGGATTCGGAGAACTCGGGGCTGCGGAAACAAGGAAAACAAGGTGCTTAAAGTGCATTTGACTTTTGGAAATTAAAGGCCTGGAAAACCCTTGAAAACGTCAATATTCCTGAAGAGGTGCTTGAAAAGTGCTTACATTATTGAAGGACAACCTAAAGGGGTCATCGAAAGTTCATATGATTCTTTAGGGTCTAAATGAAAAGTCTTAAAAATTCTCAATAGTAGTGTAAAAACCACACTTTTACCTTGTCAAAATCAGCTCTGCAAAAACTCAACTCATTTTAAGACATGGCCCCTTTAACCCTCTGGGCCTCTCGAAAAATTTTATGTTTTGAATTTTTAAAAATCGTAGCTTCATCAGAATGAGATGACACTTGGTGACTTTTGTTGCATTAGCTATGTGAGTACAAAAAAAAATCAGTGACATGATTCGGATATGTTAAAGGGTCAAACAAAAAATTAGTCACACTTGGCTCCTTCGCGGTCAAAAATGACCGACATAGGAAATGAATGGGAAATACGAAAAAATGTGATAATTCAGATAATCTTTTGGTAATACAAGCTACAAATCAGCCACTGTGCTGAAAAGAAGTGTTCAGCAAGCAAGGAGTGACACTCTAAAATAACAAAAGTACAGAACTGACACACACACGCGCACACACACACACACACACACACACACACACACACACACACACACACACACACACACACACACAGAAATAAGCAGAAAAATGCAAAACCTGATATTTATCCAATCAAAAAAAATCTAAACCTTGCCAAAAGTAATCTTTTAGAATGTCTGAATATATTTCTAAATGCAAAGCCTAATAAAATGAAGAAACAATAAAAAGAAAAAAAACAACAATAGGAATCCCAAAGCCCCTGTATATATGTATATAGGGAGACACAGGAGTTTACATGGCATTACACACGTTTTTATTTTTTATGCCACTAGATGGTGCAATTTTCACTTTAAAAAATGGATTTTAAATGCTTTTACTCTATTTTAATGTGAAATGTTGTATTTATTGAAAAATAATAAATACATAATTAATTAAAAAAATATAATATAAAATATAAATCTACTGGGAAAAAATTGCTCATTAAAACTGTATAAATATTGCATAGATTCATAAAAAATGCTCAAAATTCTAAATAATAATTACAAAATATTATTGAACAAAAATGTATTTAATTGATTTTCCTGAAGAAAAAAAAAAGTTACTTTTTAAGGCTTCGGTCACTTTTGACCGCGAGGGAGCCAAGTGTGACCCCTTAATGAGGAGGCCCAGAGGGTTAAATGCAAATGAGCTCTGCTCGCCCCGCACTTTAGCCGCGTTTATCGGCGAAACTTGCCAACAAGCACATTATTAAGAAAGGCCACTCACAAAGATGCATAAAAGCCCTTATACTCACTTCTGCTGTGGGTGAAGCTGCATCAGGAACGATTCGCACAAACATAGACGCATATGTAGATCGGGATCGGCGCTTTCCATTTAAAAACGAAAGTAACATTAAACCTCTGTGTCTTCAGCGGCTCAGATGTCCGGAGTAAATGACTACTGCTGTGTTCATTATTACATCCAACATCAGAACACATCTATCGCTCAATTAGAGTCTTCCCCTGCGGACGCTGAGGGCGGGGCTAAGGTAAGGCGCTCATGTCAATCAACTGTGTTTCGTCACAACGACAAGCAGCTGAGAATGAGCTGATTTTAAAAAGGCGATATTAATTTTAAAGATTAAACAAATACCACTGGGTGGGTTTTTATCATTGTAGGGTGGTTGTGTACACAAACTACCCACACACATTAATGTTCAAACAACATGGAAAAGTGAGTTTTGCACCCGATGACCCCTTTAATAATTTTGTCAATAAACACAGCTTTTGACGTAAACTTCACCTTTTTTGCTTATTTCAGTTAATCACAGAAAACAATCGAGGCATAAACTCAAGATGCAAAAAGACGAACAGATGAACCGAATCAATCGAGTCATTTGAGCTACAACCGCTCTGACTGATTCAAACTTGTGACTTCATTTCAAGCGATTCAGTAGCAAAAGCCAGATTAAATTAAAAGAGCCATTCATTTTTGAATTTCAACATCATTTGGTATGATTTTTAAAAGGTTTTGGGTGAAACTGAGATTTTCGAAACTCTGACTCAGTAAAGCATTGCGTTGCAAAATGATTCACTGTTTTGAAGCGCTCCGATTGGATCACATGACGCCAATCATTCAGATCGGGAATTCAAATTGCCAATCATTTGATTTAGATCGGGCTTCAGAACGTGGATCGCAAATCATCTGATTTAGATCGGACCAGGTTCGTAAATCGTTTCGCGAATTGAACGATTCAAATCAAATGATTCGTTATACACAATTTGAAGTCCCGATCTGAATCAAATGATTTGCGATACACAAAGTTCAGATTTACAGGTGCCTTAGAATGCATTGAGAGAATATTTTAAATGGTTCTCTGATATCTACACAGAACGTAAGGCATAAGAAAGGGCAAAAATTCTCCAGAAACGTCCATTTACAACCCTAGGATTTGTCCCTAGAATTAAATGTGACCTTGAATCTTAAGTCGCTGGGGTATATTTGTAGCAATAGCCAAAAAAACACATTGTATGGGTCAAAATTATAGTCATAAGGTTAAATTTTAAAAAACTGAGATGTATACCTCATATGAAAGCTCAATAAATAAGCTTTCTATTGATGTATGGTTTGTTAGGATAGGACAATATTTGGCTGAGATACATCTGTTTGAAAATCTGGAATCTGAGGGTGCAAAAAAATCAAAATCCTGAGAAAATCACCTTTAAAGTTGTCCAAATTAAGTTCTTAACAATGCATATTACTAATCAAAAATTACATTTTGATATGTTTACAGTAGGAATTTTACAAAAAATCTTCATGGAACATGATCTTTACTTAATTTCCTAATGATTTTTGGCATAAAAGAAAAATCAATAATTTTGACCCATACAATGTATTTTTGGCTATTGCTACAAATATACCCCAGCGACTTAAGACTGGTTTTGTGCTCCAGGGTCACATATATTATGTGGTAATCTTATATTAAATGTATAGTACATCCAGAAACGCATCACCACTGTCATTCAATTATTAATTCATAATGTACAGTTTTGTACTCATTTTTATGTACTTGCATTTGATCAACTCTATTTCATACATTACTTGGTATTTGT
Source organism: Garra rufa (assembly GCF_049309525.1). Lineage (NCBI taxonomy): Eukaryota > Metazoa > Chordata > Actinopteri > Cypriniformes > Cyprinidae > Garra > Garra rufa. The sequence goes on along the minus strand of NW_027394425.1, from coordinate 13,866 downwards.
AAAGCATCATAAATAAAGTTCAAATGTATGTCTCCAAATGCAGCCGCAAATAAATGCTCAGAAACAGCAATGAACGGAATTCAGTGGAATTTCCCTGAATTGAATTCCACTTCCTGTAATTCCAATTCCAATTCCATTTCCTTCTTTGAATTGGACTTGTTGAGTTCATTCCTGAATGGACCCCCAACCCTGCTCTTTATGACATAAGGATCACATCCGACCTATTTAGTGATTTTCTGTTTACACTTTTCTCCTCCATCTCATCCATTCTGCTTTTTCAGTCAGGCACGTAAAGCACAACTTTTATTCACATTCCGAACTGATAATAGCATAGAAAGTAAGCAAATAGTCACTAACAAGCTGTCACTCACTTCATCTCCAAAAGTACAAATATACCTTACACTGTCTATGTGTGGCATTTAGCGCCAAGTTAACTATGTATTTCTTTATTAAAGGATTAGTTCACTTTCATAACAACAATGCACAGATAGTGTACATCCAAGATGTTCATGTCTTTCTTTCCTCAGTCGTAAAGAAATTGTTTTTTTGAGGAAAAAATTTCAGGATTTCTCTCTTTATAATGGATAAGGATGGCGCCCCGAAGTCTGAACTTCCGAAATGCAGTTTAAATGCAGCTTCAAAAGACTCTAAGCGATCCCAGCCGAGGAGGAAGGGTCTTATCTAGCGAAACAAATTGACAATTTATATACTTTTTAACCTCAAATGCTCGTCTCGTCTCTGCGCAGTGAATGTGTATTCAGTTTAATCCGGGTCAATGCAGTTAGGGTACGTCTAAAAACTCCCATCTCGTTTATGTCTTCAATGTCAAAATCGTCCTATAATGCTGTTTTTGCCTTTTTTTTGTTAAGGGCGTTTGAGTTTCTTTGTATGTTCACTTTGTAAACACTATGTCGGTACTTTTGCAGCGATCTAAGGCGATTTTGAAGTTAGGGACGAAAACGAGATGGGAGTTTTTAGACGTACCCTAACTGTATTTACCCCAATCACACAGACTTCACATGCGCTGCGCAGAGATGAGACAAGACGGGCATTTGAGGTTAAAAAGTATATAAATTGTCAATTTGTTTCGCTAGATAAGACCCTTCCTCCTCGGCTGGGATCGCTTAGAGTCTTTAGAAGCTGCATTTAAACTGCATTTCGGAAGTTCAGACTTCGGGGCGCCATCCATCTCCATTATAAAGAGAGAAATCCTGAAATGTTCTCCTCAAAAAAAAACATAATTTCTTTACGACTGAGGAAACAAAGACATGAACATCTTGGATGACAAGGGGGTGAGTACATTATCTGTGCATTGTTGTTATGAAAGTGAACTAATCCTTTAATATATATTTCTTTATTAATACCTCTACATATTACCTTTCCTTAATCATTTGCACACACAAGCATTATCCGACTCTCCTCCTGACCGCAGACGGAGGTTTACAAGCCACTTTTTCCTGTGATTTTCAGTCAATTTCTGGCCGTTCCCCTCTTATGAACAGCAGCTGTTTCATACCTGATAAAAGCTTCTTGTGGTTTCTCGTTTTGACCGATTGGAGCATCCATAAACAACGCAAAACATAGGTATTTTTAAGTTTCTGCTAGTGATTCCCATTGAGAAAAATCACTTCCTGCCCTCCAGCTGGATTTCGCACCACAGCAATGACCAAACAGCTGATTAAAAACATCAGTAATCCACTCCAGTCCACCAGCTAACATCTCGAGAAGACAAAAGCTGGAACAAATCTATCAAAATCCATCTGAAAGATGTCAGTGGAGGAAGTATTTTAGTTAAAAACATCTTAATGATGGATTTGTTTCTTTTAAACAGGATGTTAACTGACGGACTGGAGTGGTGTGGGTTACTAGTGATGTTTTCATCAGCTGTTTGGACTCTCATTCTGACGGCACCCATTCACATCCATTGGTGAGCAAGTGGTGCACCGCTACATTTCTCCAAATCTGCTGAAGAAACAAACTCATCTACGTCGTGAATGGCCTTTTCTGGATGGAAATTCGTTTTGTTTCACCTGTTCTTCATTTTCTTTTTCCGCGGCGAGTCGTCGTCCGACGATTTCCGTCCTCTTCCTTTCGGCCGTCGTTTCTCCTTCAGGCTTCCTCGAGCGCCTACTTCTGCGAAAGACAGCAGTTTGGTCTGATTATCCTCGTTCATCATGATGGCTATCACATATGTTACATTTGGCATAATCAACCACAGTCTGGCTTACTCTTGGCCATTCTGTTTTCCGGACTTTCGTAGCCGCTGACGTCCAACTTTTCCTTCAGCTCATTCTCAAAGCGGGCGAGATCGGCGTCGAGCCTTCGGATGTGTTTGTCCACCTAGTGAGAAAGAGTTTGGGTTATTTTTGATAATAATAATAATAATAATAATAATACCAAGCACAAAATGAGTGCAGCTTCTCAGTGCAAATGTACAGTATTTTAATCAAACTATTCAAAAAGAGCAGTGATTGACTTGTTGAAATGTTGTTTTAGAGCCTTTTTTCTATTTTGATTTCTTTAAAATAAAGTTAAACTGAAAATCATAACTAAAACTATTTTTCGTCAATAAAACCATTTCTACTCAAATATTTTAGAGCCGAGAATAAAATAATGGGAAATTATATTTACTACAAATAAATATTCTATGATCTTTAATAAAAATTTCTGCTCACTGAGTATAAAAAAAATAGAAACTTAGATTTACTATAAAAAAAAAAAGTATGATTGACAGTTTCTACTCAATTAAATATGTAAGATCAGAGAATAAATGAATGGGAAACTATATTTACTACAAATAAAAAACTATTATTTCTGACAATAAAACAGTTTCTAATCAATTAAATATTTTAGAGCGGAGTATAAAATAAAGGCAAATCATATTTACTACTAATAAATATTCTATAATTTTTGACAATAAAACAGTTTCAAATCAATATTTAATATCTTATATTTACTACAAATAAATACTCTATGATTTGACAATAAAACAATTTTTACACGATATTTTAGAGCGGAGTATAAAATAATAGGAAATTATATTTAGTACAAATAAATATTCTATGATTTTTGACAATAAAATTTTCTACTCTGTTTAGAGCAGAGTATAAAATACAAAAATTTAGATTTGCTATTTAAATAAAAATGTTTTTTTTTTACAATAAAACATTTTCTATTCATATAAATATTTCAGAGCTGAGCATAAAATAACGGGAAATTATATTCACTACAAATAAATATTCTATCATTTGACAATAAAAGAGTTTCTACAGAAACTTAGATTTACTATAAAAACTATGACTTTTGACAATAAACCAATTTTTACTCGATTTAATGTTTTAGAGCTGAGCATAAAATAATGGGAAATTATATTTACTACAAATAAAAATTCAATACTTCGACAATAAAACCATTTTTACTCAATATTTTGGAGCTGAGTATGCAGAAACTTAGATTTACTATAAAAAACTGATTTTTGACAATAAAACAGTTTCTACTCAATTAAATATTTTAAAGCTGAGTATAAAATAATAGGAAATTATATTAACTACAAATACATATTTCAATGATTTTTTGACAATAAAACTTTTTCTCCTCGATATTTTAGAGCTAAGTATAAAATGCTGGGAAATTATACTTACTACAAATAAATGTTCAATGGTTTTTGACAATAAAACTTAAAACAATTTGAGTTTCTACTCAATATATTTTATAGCGGAGTATAAAATACAGAAACTTAGATTTACTATAAAAACTGATTTTTGACAGTAAAACAGTCTCTATTCAATTCAATATTTAAGAGCAGAGAATAAATTAATGGGAAATTATCATTTTAATTGAGTAGGCATTTTAGAGCTGAATATACAGTTAGTGAACAAACTCCATCGCACACCTGCAAGTGATAGGTGCGTAGGATAATAAGATCAACCAGGTGGATCCTTTCAACATATAAGCAATTCCCGCACACTATCGTGACTTGCAAAGTAGTAATCTTTATTAACAACGTTTCGGTCACACGACCTTCATCAGGAGTATACAAATGTTCAAATTCATCTCTTTTAAGATAAACACATGACCAATTAACAAAACTCCATCTGTAAACAATTAAACTCATTAGGAGTATAAATTAGCATCACATCATAAACAGTTACAAATTCTGATAGTTACAATAATCAACAAAGATCCCACTGCAGATCAACAAGATCATCCAAAATACATAAACAACGCATTGTCATCAAACAGCATCAAATTGTTATAACGGGCTCCATAGCCACTCAAACTCATTGTAAACACATAATAAAAACGACACATCATTCAAATCAATTCCATCACTATAACATTACATTAAATGGTGCTTCATCGTTCATGCCCATAGGTGATAAAGTTTGAAGGGTATAAATCCAGAACAGTTCGCGTCTCTGTAGAAGTAATTCAATGTCTCCACCTCTAGGTGGCAAAGTTACTTTTTCAATCCCACAGAAACGTAAAGAGGTAACGTCGTGATTCAGATTTAGAAAGTGTGCCGCAACTGGATAATTAATATATTTTCTTCTGATCGAACTCTTATGTTCACTAATTCTTTGTTTCAATTGATGTGACGTTTTTCCCACATAGCCTATACCACAAGGACAACGGATCAAGTACACAACATGAGTGGAAACACAAGTAATCACAGATTTGATGCTATATTTTTTACCCGTTCTAGGATGTTTTAAAAGTATTATTACACTGAGCACAATTCCCACAACGATAATTGCCCTTCTGTATAGGACTAAGTAAACTCTGAGATGCACGAGGACTGACGCTCTGAAAACGAGCATGTACCAAGCTATCTTTTAAATTCTTGGCGCGTTTATATACAATCAAAGGAGGATGTCTAAAAATATCGTTCAACTCCGGATCAGAAGACAATAAATGCCAATGTTTTTTAAAAATTGATTTTATCATGTAGGACGTAGGTGAATGTGTTGTAATACAGGCAAAGGAATACTTTTTTGTTTTCATTTTCTTCTTTTTTAACAATTCAGACCGTGTTTTTTTAAAAGCTGTATTGTATCCTTCTTCGACCCAATCCAAAGGATAACCTCTGTTCAAAAAATTATTTTTCATGATTTTCGATTTCTCAATAAAATCAGAATCAGAATAACAAATCCTCCTCAGTCTGTAGAACTGACTCTTAGGCAGTCCTTTTTTTAAAAAAGTCGGATGAAAACTAGTAGCAAGTAAAAGTGTATTACGATCAGTCTCTTTTGTAAACAAAGTTGTAGTCAAACTGCCTTCGTTCTTTTGGACCCACATATCAAGAAAGTGTACTCTAGAGGAATTAATTTCAGAAGTAAATTCTAAGTCATCAACCAAGTTATTCAAATATGTCACAAATTCTCGAGCCTCATCGTGATCACCCAAGAAAATACAAAATATATCATCAATGTATCTATACCACTTAATAATCTTTGAATAGAAAGGATTATTTTCTGTATTCAATACATAACTCTCCTCAAAAAAACCCATAAATAAATTGGCATAGTTAGGGGCAAAATTCGAGCCCATTGCTGTCCCACTTATCTGAAGAAAAAAATCCATATCAAAACTGAAATAATTATATTTCAAAAGTTACGAAGCCATCTTGACGATAAAGTCAGATGGTGGATCAGAGTCCTCGCGTAACAAAAGATAATGTCTAAGTGCAATAAGTCCTTTTTCATGTGAAATGTTAGTATATAAACTTGTTATGTCCAAAGTTAATAATAAAGAGAGGTCCGGTAAATCATACACCTCAGAAATCTTATTAATAAAATCAGTAGAGTCTCGAATGTAAGAAGGTAACGAATAAACAAAAGGTTTTATAAAAAAGTCAACATACTGAGATAAAGGAGATAAGAGGGAATTAGTCTGTGCCACAATCGGACGACCTGGTGGGTCAGTAAGTCTCTTATGAATTTTAGGAAGAGTGTAAAAAACAGGTCTAATCGGATGTTGACAATACAGGAATTTAAACTCTGATTGAGATATCCAACCCTCTGTTTTAGCATTTGTTAAAAATGACAATATCTCAGATTGATAAGTATTGGTAGGATCACTGGGAAGTTTTTTATAAAACCTAATATTCTGTAATTGAGAAAAAATTTCATCTTGATATTTTTTCGTATCTTGGACTACAATAGCCCCTCCTTTATCAGCAGGTTGATGAAGGTCGTTTGACCGAAACGTTGTTAATAAAGATTACTACTTTGCAAGTCACGATAGTGTGCGGGAATTGCTTATATGTAGAGCTGAATATACAGAAACTTAGATTTACTATTTAAAAAAAACATGATTTTTAACAATAAAACAATTTCTCAGTATTTTAGAGCTGCATATAAAATACAGAAATTAAGATTTACTATTAAAAAAAAATTGTCAATAAAACAATTTCTACTCAATTGAATATTTTAGAGCGGAGTATAAAATAATGGGAAATCAGATTTACTGCAAATAAATATTCTATGACTTTTGACAATAAAATATTTTAGAGCTGAGTATAAAATACAGAAACGTAGATTTACTAAAAAAACTGACTTTTAACAATAAAACAATTTCTACTCAAAAAATTTTTAGAGCTTATTATAAAATACAGGAAATAATATTTTCTACAAAAAAATATTCTATGATTTTTTACAATTAAGCAGTTTCTACCCAATATTTTAGAGCCAAGTATACAGAAACTTAGATTTACAATTTAAAAAAAAACTATGATTTTTTAACAATAAAACAATTTCTACTTAATTAAATATTTTAGAGCAGAGTATAAAATAATAAAAAATGATATTTACTACAAATAAATACATGATTTTGACAGTAAAACAGTTTCAAACTCAAATATTTCATAGCCGAGTATAAAATAATGGGAAATTATATTTGCTACAAATTATTACTCTATGATTTTTGACAATAAATCAGTTTCTACTCAAATATTTTAGAGCTGAGCATAAAAATAATGGGAAATTATATTTACTACTAATACAAATTCAATACTTTGACAATAAAACTGTTTTTACTCAATATTTTAGAGATGAGTATACAGAAACTTAAATTTACTATTTAAAAAATATGACTTTTAACAATAAATCAATTTCTACTTAATTAAACATTTTAGAGCGGAGTAAAAAAATAATGGGAAATTATATTCACTACAAATAAATATTCTATCATTTGACAATAAAAGAGTTTCTACAGAAACTTAGATTTACTATAAAAACTATGACTTTTGACAATAAACCATTTTTTACTCAATTTAATTTTTTAGAGCTGAGCATAAAATAATGGGAAATTATATTTACTACAAATAAAAATTCAATACTTCGACATTAAAACCATTTTTACTCAATATTTTGGAGCTGAGTATGCAGAAACTTAGATTTACAATAAAAAACTGATTTTTGACAATAAAACAGTTTCTACTCAATTGAATATTTTAAAGCTGAGTACAAAATAATAGGAAATTATATTAACTACAAATACATATTTCAATGATTTTTTTGACAATAAAACTTTTTCTCCTCGATATTTTAGAGCTAAGTATAAAATGCTGGGAAATTATACTTACTACAAATAAATGTTCAATGGTTTTTGACAATAAAACTTAAAACAATTTGAGTTTCTACTCAATATATTTTATAGCGGAGTATAAAATACAGAAACTTAGATTTACTATAAAAACTATGACTTTTGACAATAAATCAATTTTTACTCGATTTAATGTTTTAGAGCTGAGCATAAAATAATGGGAAATTATATTTACTACAAATAAAAATTCAATACTTCGACAATAAAACCATTTTTACTCAATATTTTGTATGCAGAAACTTAGATTTACTATAAAAACTGATTTTTGACAATAAAACAGTTTCTACTCAATTAAATCTTTCAGAGCTGAGTATAAAATAATGGAAATTATATTTACTACAAATAAATATTCTATGATTTTTGACCAAAAAAAACAGTTTCTACTCAATATTTTAGAGAGGTCTATACAGAAACTTAGATTTACTATAAAAACTGACTTTTGACAGTAAAACAGTCTCTATTCAATTAAATATTTAAGAGCAGAGAATAAATTAATGGGAAATTATCATTTTAATTGAGTAGGCATTTTAGAGCTGAATATACAGAAACTTAGATTTACTATTAAAAAAAAACATGATTTTTAACAATAAAACAATTTCTCAGTATTTTAGAGCTGCATATAAAATACAGAAATTAAGATTTACTATTAATTTTTTTTTTGTCAATAAAACAATTTCTACTCAATTGAATATTTTAGAGCGGAGTATAAAATAATGGGAAATCATATTTACTGCAAGTAAAAAAGTGATTTTTTGACAATAAAACTGTTTCTATTCAATATTTTAGAGCCAAGTATACATAAACTTAGATTTACTAGTAAAAAAACATGATTTTTAACAATAAAACTGTTTCTTCTTAATGTAATATTTCAGAGATGAATATAAAATAATGGGAAATCATATTTACTACAAATAAAACACTGATTTCTACTAAATATTTTAGAGCAGAGTTTACAGAAACTTAGACTTAAAAAAAAAACAATTTCTACAAAATTTAATATTTAAAAAAAAACACAATTTATAAATAAAACTATTTTTACTCAATATTTAAGAGCTGAGAATAAAATAATGTGAAATTATACTTACAACAAATAAATATTCTATGACTTTTGACAATAAAATATTTTCTACTCAATTTTTTTAAGTTGAATATACAGAAATTTTACTATAAAAATATGAATTTTGACAATACAACATTTTCTACTCAATTAAATATTTTAGGTCTGAGCATAAAATAATGGGAAAGTGTATTTACTACAAATACATTTTTGTATTATTTTTGATAATTAAACAGTTTCTACTCAATATTTTAGAGATGAGTATACCGATTTACTATAAAAACTATGACTTTTTTGACAATAAATCAATTTCTACTCAATTAAATATTTTAGGTCTGAGCATAAAATAATGGGAAAGTATATTTACTACAAATAAGTATTACATGACTTTTGACAACAAAATATTTTAGAGCGGAGTATAAAATACAGAAACGTAGATTTACTAAAAAAAAACTGACTTGACAATAAAACAATTTCTACTCAAATATTTTAGAGCTGAGTATAAAATACAGGAAATAATATTTTCTACAAATAAATATTCTATGATTTTTTACAATTAAGCAGTTTCTACCCAATATTTTAGAGCCAAGTATACAGAAACTTAAATTTACTATTTAAAAAACTATGACTTTTAACAATAAAACAATTTCTACTTAATTAAATATTTTAGAGCAGAGTATAAAATAATGGGAAATTATATTCACTACAAATAAATATTCTATGATTTGACAATAAAACAATTTCTACTCAATATTTTAGAGATGAGTATACAGATTTACTATAAAAAACTATGATTTTTGACAATAAAACAATTTCTACTCAATTAAATATTTTAGAATCGAGTACAAAATAACGGGAAATTATATTTACTACAAATACATTTGTTATTATTTTTGATAATAAAACAGTTTCTACCCAATATTTTAGAGCTGAGGATACAGAAACTTAGATTTAGTATAAAAAACATAAGATTTTTTGACAATAAATCAATTTCTACTCAATTAAATATTTTAGGTCTGAGCATAAAATAATGGGAAAGTAGAATTACTTTTGACAATAAAACTGTTTATACGCAATATTTTAGAGCTGAGTATAAAATACAAAAACGTAGATTTACTAAGTATAAAATACAGGAAATAATATTAACTACAAATAAATATTCTATGATTTTTGACAATAAAACAGTTTCTACAGAAACTTAGATTTACTATAAAAACTATGACTTTTTTGACAATAAATCAATTTCTACTCAATTGAATATTTTAGGTCTGAGCATAAAATAAAGGGAAAGTATATTTACTACAAATATGTATTATATGACTTTTGACAACAAAATATTTTAGAGCCGAGTATAAAATACAGGAAATAATACTTTCTACAAATAAACATTCTATGATTTTTTACAATTAAGCAGTTTCCACCCAATATTTTAGAGCAGAGTATACAGAAACTTAGATTAACTATAAAAAAATAAGATTTTTTGACAATAAATCAATTTCTACTCAATTAAAATTTTTAGGTCTGAGCATAAAATAATGGGAAAGTATAATTACTTTTGACAATAAAACTGTTTATACGCAATATTTTAGAGCTGAGTATAAAATACAAAAACGTAGATTTACTAAGTATAAAATACAGGAAATAATATTAACTACAAATAAATATTCTATGATTTTTGACAATAAAACAGTTTCTACAGAAACTTAGATTTACTATAAAAACTATGACTTTTTTGACAATAAATCAATTTCTACTCAATATTTTAGAGATGAGTATACAGATTTACTATAAAAACTATTATTTTTGACAATAAAACAATTTCTACTCAATTAAATATTTTAGAATCGAGTATAAAATAATGGGAAATTGTATTTACCACAAATACATTTGTTATTATTTTTGATAATAAATCAATTTCTACTCAATTAAAATTTTTAGGTCTGAGCATAAAATAATGGGAAAGTATAATTACTTTTGACAGTAAAACTGTTTATACGCAATATTTTAGAGCTGAGTATAAAATACAAAAACGTAGATTTACTAAGTATAAAATACAGGAAATAATATTTTCTACAAATAAATATTCTATGATTTGTTTTTTACAAATAAGCAGTTTCTACCTTTTCTCTATATATTTTAGAGCCGAGTATACAGACACCTAGATTTACTATAAAAAAACTGGTTTTTGTCAATAAATTAAAAAAAAAAAAAATTATATTTGAACATTAGAACCAAGTATAAAATAATAGAAAATTATACTTACTACAAATAAATATAATTTTTTGACAGTAAAACCATTTCAACTCACATGTTTCATAACTAAGTATAAAATAGGGACAATTGTATTTAAAATAAAAAGCTAAAACTTTTTTAAAATATATATTTTCTACTCAACATTTTAGATCTGAATATAAAATACAGAAAATGTTTTACTACAAACAACATAAATATGAGTTATAACAATAAAAGAGTTTAGAAACATACTCTTTTGCAGAAATCACAAATGAAAAAGTTATGCACGTCTAAAACCGATTACTGACCATTTCGTAGGTCTGCATGGCGAGCTGCACTTTGTCGTCGCTGTACTCTTTGCATTTGCTGAATCCGTTCTGAATCTTCTGCAGGTGCTCCACTCTTTGATCCGGAGCCAGATTTCGGACGTTTTTAATATATTCTTCTGCGAGCTTATCGATTTCGGATTTCTTTTCTGCAAGAAAGAAGCAGAAAACATGGAAATATTCATCAATGTAGATGCAAAACACATACATCCATTGGTAAATAATACTAAATGCTCTAATGATGCCCAAAAAGTGCTCCCTAGGTAGACAGCACACTATGATTTGAGCCACAGCCCAGTTGTTATCTCACCCTCGGCTCTGTTATCGAGTTCCCGCATGAGTGTGAAGTTTCTCTGAAGCTCACAGGGCAGGTTTTCAATGCCTAGGGTCATAAAAAAACACATTCCTATATTAAAACATTGTTTACATACATTAGAAAAGTTCAGGATTGAGTCCTGAAGCAGAAAACACTCAGAAACCTGTCTGATTTTATTAAACACACGTGCTATACACAAGCACACACATCAACTCTTAGCAAAGACAGAAAAAACAACAAGAGTTTGTTGACTTAGCATGTTGTTAGCATGCTGGCTAACTACTTTCTATCCTGTGTTTGCAACTTCCTGTGGCTTTCCGGTGGGTGTTTATATAGTGAAGTACATACCAAAACTAAAGAGTGAATTAGATTTACGCAGTTTGAAACAGTCGAAATGTAGCTTATCAACCTGTTGGCTTACTAGCTGCACCTAGCTAATGCTAATCTGACATTAGCCATCGAAACAACCCCAAACTGGAGCTTTCAAACCGTCTTCATCCCGCCTGAAAGGCCGGTAAATCTATCGCGTTTGGCCCGAAATGAATCGTACTCACTGTCGAGATAATGTTCGAGATAAATCGCTGTCGCCATGGTGACGATCTTCACTCGTTTTCCGTGTGTTTTTCTCCTCCGCCAGCCCGCGTGAGGTGGAACAACATTGGCATGTCATGAATAATTAATGAGGCAGCTCTCCGCTACTGGCTGAAAGGTGACGCTTTCGAATGGCGCGTTCTAATTGGCTGGCAGCGGGGCTTGGCTCATTAGCGCTCGACGTCCATCGCCGTTGATCGATGACTGAAAAAAAAGGAGATTCAGAGAAATAGATATGACAACAAACTAAATACAACTAATATTTAACATTTTGACATATAAATAAATATTACTGGTATATATATATATATATATATATATATATATATATATATATATATATATATATATATATAGATAGATAGATAGATAGATAGATAGTTAAAACTCAGTTTTTTTTATTAAAATTAAATATATTTTTTATTATGTTATCATGTTTTTATTGTGTTTTATTGTGTTAGTTTGCTGTATTTTCTTATGTTCTTAGTCAATTTTTACTTAATATAATAAAACCTTTATATATATATATATATATATATATATATATATATATATATATATATATATGATAAAATTTTATTCTATAAATATTACATTTATTTAATAACTTATTATTTAAATAATTTACAAATTTATTTAATATTAGAAATGTAATATCGACTCAAAAAAAACTGCAGTTTGAGATTAATTGAAATTATTTGGGGTGTGTGTGTATATATATATATATATATATATATATATATATATATATATATATATATATATCTTACTATAAATAACTTATCATTTATTTCTGTATTTATATTATAACATGTATTTAATATTAGACATGTAATATCGATGCAATCATATAATAATACCTAATGCATTATATATATATATATACACACACACACACATACAATTGTATTCTATAAATATTACATTTATTTAACAATTTATTATTTTAATAATTTAACAATTTATTTAATATAAAAAATGTAATATCGACTCAAAAATACCTAATGCATTAGTTTAAGGTAATAAAATTGTAAATGAGTTATATGAATGCATTATTATAACATTTATTAAATTTAATATGGACCTATTTAGTAATCAAAAGCACAAATTCAACACACACATATATATATATATATATATATATATATAGAATACATAGAATATAGAATTTAAAAATAAATAGAAAAAAAAAATCAAATGTCATATATTAATTTTATTATAAATTAAACATTAATGTTAGTAGTTTAAATGCATTATCGAAACATTATATTAACATAATATTTATTACAAAATATATGGCCTTTTTTTTAAATTATATATTTATGGAAAAAAATATTCCTAGATTAAATTACTGATGTGTTTTATTTTTTGACATTTTATATTTGATCATTAATGAATATAATTAAATATGATATTTATGCCTTTGATTAATTAATATGATAGAACAAAGAGTCTGTATTACACTCAATAAATATTTGTTTTAATTATTTATTTAAATTAATAATATTGTTTTACTGACCAATAAAATATTAAATATGCTCTATTAATTTACTGACATGCTATAAATAAATAAATGATTGTATAAAACATTATTATATCTATTAATCAAATATAGAATTTATTTATTTAGAAAACATAAAAAAATGTAAACAGAACCAAAATATCATATTTATTATATTAATAATAATAAAAAATAATTAATATTACTAATTTGAGTGGATAATCAAAACATGTATATT
>NW_027394424.1:0-35363 GCF_049309525.1 Garra rufa | reverse complement strand
CTTAAGTGACGTAACGCCGGCAAAGCCCCGCGTTCGTCACTCTGTGCAGTTTTTGATCAGTGTTATGTGAGGATCTGCGCCTCTCGCCTTATCGAGCGGCTCTATCCTTCTGAGCAAATCGGAGCAGAACGCTGTCACCTATGATTCTATATTGCTGACAGCTTCATATTTCAGTGCGCCTCTCGCCTGGGCCACGCCCACGCTGAGGTTGCATGCTCTGAGACAGACAGCTCTCTCTGCGAGTGTTTACGTCTGGATCTGCTTTGCTCACAGCTCGATTTCTCAATGAAGACGGCCCCGCCCCTCCCCTCGTCTGCTACGAGCAGAACTGAGAGGATGTGCGCAGCGTTTTAAACTACCTATATGTTAATACAAAGATCATCATTACTCCTCTTTTTGAGCGGTTTGATCTTTTTAGGTGGATTAAATGAGAATGCTGTCACTGATCATTACTGACAGCTTCAATTTGGATGCGTCCTGGCCACGCCCACGCTGAGGCTGCGCTCGTTGAGACGATGAGTGTTATGTCTCGCTGGCGGCTCGTTTCTCAATGAAGACGGCCCCGCCCCTCCCCTCGTCTGCTACGAGCAGAACTGAGAGGATGTGCGCAGCGTTTTAAACTACCTATATGTTAATACAAAGATCATCATTACTCCTCTTTTTGAGCGGTTTGATCTTTTTAGGTGGATTAAATGAGAATGCTGTCACTGATCATTACTGACAGCTTCAAATTGGATGCGTCTGGGCCATGCCCACGCTGACGCTGCGCTTGTTGAGACGATGAGTGTTATGTCTCGCTGGCGGCTCGTTTTCTCAGTGGAAAATGTTGTGACCCCTGGGCCCTTTCTGACAGCGTCCTCACAACCTGCCATTGTCATAACGGTCAGTTGCTCGAACCAATGCAACCCCTTGCCACGCGGGCCGAGGCCTGGCAAGCCATCCCCGGAGTGTCAAGTGGGTTCTGGGCATAATAGAACGAGGTTACACACGTCAGTTCGCTTGAAGACCACCACGCTTCAGCGGGGTCTCCACCTCAGTTCACAGCAAAGACGTAGAAGTTTTGCGTACGGAGGTGAGGAATTTGTTGGCAAAGGTGCCGTAGAAACGGTTCCCCCAACACAGAGCGAGTCAGGCTTCTACAGCCGTTTCTTCCTCGTTCCAAAGAAGGATGGCAGTCTAAGACCCATCCTCGACCTCAGACGTCTGAATCGCGCCCTCATGAGACGGCCGTTCAGAATGCTTACGCTAAAGCAGATCCTCTCGCAGATATGCACAGAGGACTGCTTTTGCTCACTGGATCTGAAAGATGCATACTTCCATATCCAGATTGCCCCCCGTCAGGCAATTCTTGAGATTCGCCTTCGAGGTATTGGCTTATCAATATACAGTCCTTCTGTTCGGACTGTCCTTAGCTCCCCGCACGTTTACGAAGTGCATGGACGCAGCGCTTTTCCCCCCTGAGACAGATGGGAATCCGCGTCTCGAATTACCTCGACGACTGGCTCATCCTGGCCCAGTCGGAGGACGAGCTAATACACCACAGATCCATAATCCTCAGCCACTTAGTGTGCCTAGGACTCAGGGTCAATTTTGCCAAGAGCGTGCTGTCTCCCAGCCAACGTATTTCATTCCTGGGAGCAGTTTTCGACTCAACCCGAATGGAGTTGCGCCGCAACGAGCCCAGGCTATTTGCAGGCTCGCGGCCTCCTTCAAAGTCGGAGCCCTTCGCCCTCTCAAGGCTTTTCAGAAGATGCTCGGCCTGATGGCCTCGGCATCCCCAGTACTTCAGTTGGGCCTGCTTCAAATGCGCCCTCTGCAGTTCTGTCTGAAACCAAAGGTTCCTCCTCAAGCCTGGCGTCTAGGACGCCTACGTATCAAGGTAGATCAGGCCTGTGTCACAGCTCTGATTCCTTGGAAGAACTCTCAATGGATGGAACAGGGCGTTCCCCTGGACATGGTATTCAGAAGGAAAGTGGTCTCGACAGATGCCTCCAACTCAGGTTGGGGGGCACTGTGCGACAGCCAGCCTGCATTCGACCAATGGTCGAAAGCAGAGAGTCGCCTTCACATCAACTGCCTAGGAATGCTAGCAGTGTGTTTAGGCCTCCACACCCTTCTGCCGGTCTTAAAGGGACACCACGTCTTAGTCCGCTCGGACAGTATGACAGTGGTGTCTTACATAAATCACCAGGGAGGTCTTTCGTCGAGACATCTATCACGTTAGTGAAACGTCTCCTAAAGTGGGCTCAACTGCACTTCCGCTCGTTGAGAGCAACACGTGCCAGGCAGGCTGAACCAGGGAGCAGACATGCTGTCTCGGAGCAACGTCTCCTCAGACGAGTGGATGCTTCACCCCCAAATGGTTCAGGAAATATGGGCGGTCTTCGGCAAGGCGCAAGTAGATCTTTTCGCCTCAGAAGACAATTATCACTGCCCAATCTATTTTTCAAAGGAACAGGATGTATTGGCCCGCGAGTGGCCCAATCTCCTTTTGTATGCGTTTCCCCCGACTGCCCTGGTACCACGGGTCATAAGGCGAGTCAGGGAGCAGAAGCTCAAAGTCCTGTTAGTGGCCCCATTCTGGCAGAACCAGCATTGGTTTCCAGATCTTCCTCGGCTGCTTTCAACAGCGCCGTGGCCCATTCCACTGAGACGAGATCTCTTAACGCAGGCAAACAGAACGCTATGGCACCCCCCACCGGAATTGTGGGCGCTGCACGTATGGGCTCTAGACGGGAGCCTACAAGTCTCCCTGAGGCCGTTTTGAGCACTATCTCTCAAGCCAGAGCACCCTCTACAAGGCGGCTCTATGATCTTAAGTGGTCTGTCTTTTCCGCCTGGTGTTCCACCCGCGGTGCAGATCCGAATTTATGCGACATATCAGTGATATTGTCCTTCCTTCAGGAGCTATTGGACAAGGGAAGATCTCCCTCCACGCTCAAGGTCTATGTGACAGCCATAGCGGCATTCCATTACCTTATAAATGGCAATCTGTGGGAAAGAACGATCTGGTCGTTCGTTTCTTGAAGGGGTCAAGAAGGCTTAACCCCCCTTCGCCCCATCACAGTCCCTTCTTGGGACCTACCCACGGTGCTGAGGGCTCTGAGAAGCCCTCCCTTTGAGCCGCTTCAGTCCACTGACCTTCGCCCTCTAACGCTGAAAACTGCCCTGCTTTTAGCATTGGCATCAGTCAAACGTATGGGTGAACTACAGGCGCTCTTTGTGAGCCCCATATGCTTGGAATTCGGGCTAAATGACTCTAAAGTCATCCTGAAGCCAAGACGTGGTTATGTACCTAAAGTCTCTCGACGCCATTCAGAGACCAAATTATTTCCCTCTTGGCTCTTCCTCCTTCGGAGCAAGACCAGGGTTTTAATCCCCTCTGCCCCGTTAGGGCATTGAGGTGTTATGTAGAGCGTTCTGCTTCCTTTAGGCAGTCAGAACAGCTGTTTGTGTGTTTCGGTGGCCGCGCCAAGGGGTCTTCGGTCACGAAACAGGTTATCCAAATAGATAGTGGAAGCCATCATGCTGGCTTACTCTTCTTTGGGCCTACAATGTCCCATGGGGGTAAGAGCCCATTCGACTAGAGGCATCGCCTCGTCCTGGGCCTGGTCTAGTGGCGTTTCCATAGCAGAAATTTGTGCGGCGGCCGGCTGGGCCTCGCCGTCCACATTTGCTAGATTTTATAATCTGGACGTCCCGGTCTTACAGACTCGGGTGCTTTCTGCATAATGGGATAACTGTTACCAGTAATAAATATTATGTGGTACGCTTTGGCCTCAGTTGGAGCTCCAAACTGCACTTAAATCCCTGGAACGGATGTTTATCACGTTATCTTGATTAAACAGATTGGCCCATACTAGCCCTTCAGTGCTAGGGCCGTGTCAGTCGTTCCTCTACCATAGCAACGGCGGGATTGTACTGGTTCCCCATAAGCGTCTTCGACGCAGTACGAGTGAAAGTATCGAAAGGGAACGTACTCGGTTACTTTCGTAACCTCGGTTCCCTGAGATACGGGAACGAGTACTGCGTTGCTGGCCGTGCTATGTAGCTGCACGACTCAGTCGTCGCTTCAGTCGAAGTACCTGAGATCCTATGGCTAAATGCACGCTTATATAGCCAGATACTCCGCCCCTTTTGGCGCGATCGGGCGCGAATCGTCGCCATAGGCTCGTGCAGCTCCGCTGCCGAGCCATTGGTTCGTCTTTTTATCACTGCACGAACCAATGGCCGTGCAGTTACACTGCGTTATTGAAATGCTTCAGTCTCAGGAGAAAAAGGAGCTTTTTCCCATAAGCGTCTTCGACGCAGTACTCGTTCCCGTATCTCAGGGAACCGAGGTTACGAAAGTAACCGAGTACGTTTTCTGACATTTCAGGGTCTAACTTCAAAAATCATGCAAAACACTTCTAACACCTTCAGATATGTTTCTCTGTGTTGCAAAATAGCTTTTATTCATGCACAGAGTGTAAATTTAAAGTGGGACAGAGATTCAGCTTGCATTGCCTGAACCAACTTTGTTCTGCGCTGAAACGCTGTTTTCTGACATTTCAGGGTCTAACTTCAAAAATCATGCAAAACACTTCTAACACCTTCAGATATGTTTCTCTGTGTTGCAAAATAGCTTTTATTCATGCACAGAGTGTAAATTTAAAGTGGGACAGAGATTCAGCTTGCATTGCCTGAACCAACTTTGTTCTGCGCTGAAACGCTGTTTTCTGACATTTCAGGGTCTAACTTCAAAAATCATGCAAAACACTTCTAACACCTTAAGATATGTTTCTCTGTGTTGCAAAATAGCTTTTATTCATGCACAGACTGCAAAGTTAAAGTGGGACAGAGATTCAGCTTGCATTGCCTGAACCAACTTTGTTCTGCGCTGAAACGCTGTTTTCTGACATTTCAGGGTCTAACTTCAAAAATCATGCAAAACACTTCTAACACCTTCAGATATGTTTCTCTGTGTTGCAAAATAGCTTTTATTCATGCACAGAGTGTAAATTTAAAGTGGGACAGAGATTCAGCTTGCATTGCCTGAACCAACTTTGTTCTGCGCTGAAAAGCTGTTTTCTGACATTTCAGGGTCTACCTTCAAAAATCATGCAAAACACTTCTAACACCTTCAGATATGTTTCTCTGTGTTGCAAAATAGGTTTTATTCATGCACAGAGTGTAAATTTAAAGTGGGACAGAGATTCAGCTTGCATTGCCTGAACCAACTTTGTTCTGCGCTGAAACGCTGTTTTCTGACATTTCAGGGTCTAACTTCAAAAATCATGCAAAACACTTCTAACACCTTCAGATATGTTTCTCTGTGTTGCAAAATAGCTTTTATTCATGCACAGACTGCAAAGTTAAAGTGGGACCGAGATTCAGCTTGCATTGCCTGAACCAACTTTGTTCTGCGCTGAAACGCTGTTTTCTGACATTTCAGGGTCTAACTTCAAAAATCATGCAAAACACTTCTAACACCTTCAGATATGTTTCTCTGTGTTGCAAAATAGGTTTTATTCATGCACAGACTGCAAAGTTAAAGTGGGACAGAGATTCAGCTTGCATTGCCTGAACCAACTTTGTTCTACGCTGAAACGCTGTTTTCTGACATTTCAGGGTTTAACTTCAAAAATCATGCAAAACACTTCTAACACCTTCAGATATGTTTCTCTGTGTTGCAAAATAGGTTTTATTCATGCACAGACTGCAAAGTTAAAGTGGGACAGAGATTGAGCTTGCATTGCCTGAACCAACTTTGTTCTGCGCTGAAACGCTGTTTTCTGACATTTCAGGGTCTAACTTCAAAAATCATGCAAAACACTTCTAACACCTTCAGACATGTTTCTCTGTGTTGCTAAATAGGTTTTATTCATGCACAGAGTGTAAATTTAAAGTGGGACAGAGATTCAGCTTGCATTGCCTGAACCAACTTTGTTCTGCGCTGAAAAGCTGTTTTCTGACATTTCAGGGTCTAACTTCAAAAATCATGCAAAACACTTCTAACACCTTCAGATATGTTTCTCTGTGTTGCAAAATAGGTTTTATTCATGCACAGAGTGTAAATTTAAAGTGGGACAGAGATTCAGCTTGCATTGCCTGAACTAACTTTGTTCTGCGCTGAAACGCTGTTTTCTGACATTTCAGGGTCTAACTTCAAAAATCATGCAAAACACTTCTAACACCTTCAGATATGTTTCTCTGTGTTGCAAAATAGCTTTTATTCATGCACAGAGTGTAAATTTAAAGTGGGACAGAGATTCAGCTTGCATTGCCTGAACCAACTTTGTTCTGCGCTGAAAAGCTGTTTTCTGACATTTCAGGGTCTAACTTCAAAAATCATGCAAAACACTTCTAACACCTTCAGATATGTTTCTCTGTGTTGCAAAATAGCTTTTATTCATGCACAGAGTGTAAATTTAAAGTGGGACAGAGATTCAGCTTGCATTGCCTGAACCAACTTTGTTCTGCGCTGAAACGCTGTTTTCTGACATTTCAGGGTCTAACTTCAAAAATCATGCAAAACACTTCTAACACCTTCAGATATGTTTCTCTGTGTTGCAAAATAGCTTTTATTCATGCACAGACTGCAAAGTTAAAGTGGGACCGAGATTCAGCTTGCATTGCCTGAACCAACTTTGTTCTGCGCTGAAACTCTGTTTTCTGACATTTCAGGGTCTAACTTCAAAAATCATGCAAAACACTTCTAACACCTTCAGATATGTTTCTCTGTGTTGCAAAATAGGTTTTATTCATGCACGGAGTGTAAATTTAAAGTGGGACAGAGATTCAGCTTGCATTGCCTGAACCAACTTTGTTCTGCGCTGAAACGCTGTTTTCTGACATTTCAGGGTCTAACTTCAAAAATCATGCAAAACACTTCTAACACCTTCAGATATGTTTCTCTGTGTTGCAAAATAGGTTTTATTCATGCACAGACTGCAAGGTTAAAGTGGGACAGAGATTCAGCTTGCATTGCCTGAACCAACTTTGTTCTGCGCTGAAACGCTGTTTTCTGACATTTCAGGGTCTAACTTCAAAAATCATGCAAAACACTTCTAACACCTTCAGATATGTTTCTCTGTGTTGCAAAATAGGTTTTATTCATGCACAGACTGCAAAGTTAAAGTGGGACAGAGATTCAGCTTGCATTGCCTGAACCAACTTTGTTCTGCGCTGAAACGCTGTTTTCTGACATTTCAGGGTCTAACTTCAAAAATCATGCAAAACACTTCTAACACCTTCAGACATGTTTCTCTGTGTTGCTAAATAGGTTTTATTCATGCACAGAGTGTAAATTTAAAGTGGGACAGAGATTCAGCTTGCATTGCCTGAACCAACTTTGTTCTGCGCTGAAAAGCTGTTTTCTGACATTTCAGGGTCTAGCTTCAAAAATCATGCAAAACACTTCTAACACCTTCAGATATGTTTCTCTGTGTTGCAAAATAGCTTTTATTCATGCACAGAGTGTGAATTTAAAGTGGGACAGAGATTCAGCTTGCATTGCCTGAACCAACTTTGTTCTGCGCTGAAAAGCTGTTTTCTGACATTTCAGGGTCTAACTTCAAAAATCATGCAAAACACTTCTAACACCTTCAGATATGTTTCTCTGTGTTGCAAAATAGCTTTTATTCATGCACAGAGTGTAAATTTAAAGTGGGACAGAGATTCAGCTTGCATTGCCTGAACCAACTTTGTTCTGCGCTGAAACGCTGTTTTCTGACATTTCAGGGTCTAACTTCAAAAATCATGCAAAACACTTCTAACACCTTCAGATATGTTTCTCTGTGTTGCAAAATAGCTTTTATTCATGCACAGACTGCAAAGTTAAAGTGGGACCGAGATTCAGCTTGCATTGCCTGAACCAACTTTGTTCTGCGCTGAAACGCTGTTTTCTGACATTTCAGGGTCTAACTTCAAAAATCATGCAAAACACTTCTAACACCTTCAGATATGTTTCTCTGTGTTGCAAAATAGGTTTTATTCATGCACAGACTGCAAAGTTAAAGTGGGACCGAGATTCAGCTTGCATTGCCTGAACCAACTTTGTTCTGCGCTGAAACGCTGTTTTCTGACATTTCAGGGTCTAACTTCAAAAATCATGCAAAACACTTCTAACACCTTCAGATATGTTTCTCTGTGTTGCAAAATAGCTTTTATTCATGCACAGAGTGTACATTTAAAGTGGGACAGAGATTCAGCTTGCATTGCCTGAAAACCAACTTTGTTCTGCGCTGAAACGCTGTTTTCTGACATTTCAGGGTCTAACTTCAAAAATCATGCAAAACACTTCTAACACCTTCAGATATGTTTCTCTGTGTTGCAAAATAGCTTTTATTCATGCACAGAGTGTAAATTTAAAGTGGGACAGAGATTCAGCTTGCATTGCCTGAACCAACTTTGTTCTGCGCTGAAAAGCTGTTTTCTGACATTTCAGGGTCTAACTTCAAAAATCATGCAAAACACTTCTAACACCTTCAGATATGTTTCTCTGTGTTGCAAAATAGCTTTTATTCATGCACAGAGTGTAAATTTAAAGTGGGACAGAGATTCAGCTTGCATTGCCTGAACCAACTTTGTTCTGCGCTGAAAAGCTGTTTTCTGACATTTCAGGGTCTAACTTCAAAAATCATGCAAAACACTTCTAACACCTTCAGATATGTTTCTCTGTGTTGCAAAATAGGTTTTATTCATGCACAGAGTGTAAATTTAAAGTGGGACAGAGATTCAGCTTGCATTGCCTGAACCAACTTTGTTCTGCGCTGAAACGCTGTTTTCTGACATTTCAGGGTCTAACTTCAAAAATCATGCAAAACACTTCTAACACCTTCAGATATGTTTCTCTGTGTTGCAAAATAGCTTTTATTCATGCACAGACTGCAAAGTTAAAGTGGGACCGAGATTCAGCTTGCATTGCCTGAACCAACTTTGTTCTGCGCTGAAACGCTGTTTTCTGACATTTCAGGGTCTAACTTCAAAAATCATGCAAAACACTTCTAACACCTTCAGATATGTTTCTCTGTGTTGCAAAATAGGTTTTATTCATGCACGGAGTGTAAATTTAAAGTGGGACAGAGATTCAGCTTGCATTGCCTGAACCAACTTTGTTCTGCGCTGAAACGCTGTTTTCTGACATTTCAGGGTCTAACTTCAAAAATCATGCAAAACACTTCTAACACCTTCAGATATGTTTCTCTGTGTTGCAAAATAGGGTTTATTCATGCACAGACTGCAAAGTTAAAGTGGGACAGAGATTCAGCTTGCATTGCCTGAACCAACTTTGTTCTGCGCTGAAACGCTGTTTTCTGACATTTCAGGGTCTAACTTCAAAAATCATGCAAAACACTTCTAACACCTTCAGATATGTTTCTCTGTGTTGCAAAATAGGTTTTATTCATGCACAGACTGCAAAGTTAAAGTGGGACAGAGATTCAGCTTGCATTGCCTGAACCAACTTTGTTCTGCGCTGAAACGCTGTTTTCTGACATTTCAGGGTCTAACTTCAAAAATCATGCAAAACACTTCTAACACCTTCAGACATGTTTCTCTGTGTTGCTAAATAGGTTTTATTCATGCACAGAGTGTAAATTTAAAGTGGGACAGAAATTCAGCTTGCATTGCCTGAACCAACTTTGTTCTGCGCTGAAAAGCTGTTTTCTGACATTTCAGGGTCTAACTTCAAAAATCATGCACAACACTTCTAACACCTTCAGATATGTTTCTCTGTGTTGCAAAATAGGTTTTATTCATGCACAGAGTGTAAATTTAAAGTGGGACAGAGATTCAGCTTGCATTGCCTGAACTAACTTTGTTCTGCGCTGAAACGCTGTTTTCTGACATTTCAGGGTCTAACTTCAAAAATCATGCAAAACACTTCTAACACCTTCAGATATGTTTCTCTGTGTTGCAAAATAGCTTTTATTCATGCACAGAGTGTAAATTTAAAGTGGGACAGAGATTCAGCTTGCATTGCCTGAACCAACTTTGTTCTGCGCTGAAAAGCTGTTTTCTGACATTTCAGGGTCTAACTTCAAAAATCATGCAAAACACTTCTAACACCTTCAGATATGTTTCTCTGTGTTGCAAAATAGCTTTTATTCATGCACAGAGTGTAAATTTAAAGTGGGACAGAGATTCAGCTTGCATTGCCTGAACCAACTTTGTTCTGCGCTGAAAAGCTGTTTTCTGACATTTCAGGGTCTAACTTCAAAAATCATGCAAAACACTTCTAACACCTTCAGATATGTTTCTCTGTGTTGCAAAATAGGTTTTATTCATGCAC
This sequence comes from Garra rufa, assembly GCF_049309525.1. NCBI lineage: Eukaryota > Metazoa > Chordata > Actinopteri > Cypriniformes > Cyprinidae > Garra > Garra rufa. The sequence continues at coordinate 25,090 of NW_027394424.1, read as the reverse complement.
AGAGTGTAAATTTAAAGTGGGACAGAGATTCAGCTTGCATTGCCTGAACCAACTTTGTTCTGCGCTGAAACGCTGTTTTCTGACATTTCAGGGTCTAACTTCAAAAATCATGCAAAACACTTCTAACACCTTCAGATATGTTTCTCTGTGTTGCAAAATAGCTTTTATTCATGCACAGAGTGTAAATTTAAAGTGGGACAGAGATTCAGCTTGCATTGCCTGAACCAACTTTGTTCTGCGCTGAAAAGCTGTTTTCTGACATTTCAGGGTCTACCTTCAAAAATCATGCAAAACACTTCTAACACCTTCAGATATGTTTCTCTGTGTTGCAAAATAGGTTTTATTCATGTACAGAGTGTAAATTTAAAGTGGGACAGAGATTCAGCTTGCATTGCCTGAACCAACTTTGTTCTGCGCTGAAACGCTGTTTTCTGACATTTCAGGGTCTAACTTCAAAAATCATGCAAAACACTTCTAACACCTTCAGATATGTTTCTCTGTGTTGCAAAATAGCTGTTATTCATGCACAGACTGCAAAGTTAAAGTGGGACCGAGATTCAGCTTGCATTGCCTGAACCAACTTTGTTCTGCGCTGAAACGCTGTTTTCTGACATTTCAGGGTCTAACTTCAAAAATCATGCAAAACACTTCTAACACCTTCAGATATGTTTCTCTGTGTTGCAAAATAGGTTTTATTCATGCACGGAGTGTAAATTTAAAGTGGGACAGAGATTCAGCTTGCATTGCCTGAACCAACTTTGTTCTGCGCTGAAACGCTGTTTTCTGACATTTCAGGGTCTAACTTCAAAAATCATGCAAAACACTTCTAACACCTTCAGATATGTTTCTCTGTGTTGCAAAATAGCTTTTATTCATGCACAGAGTGTAAATTTAAAGTGGGACAGAGATTCAGCTTGCATTGCCTGAACCAACTTTGTTCTGCGCTGAAACGCTGTTTTCTGACATTTCAGGGTCTAATTTCAAAAATCATGCAAAACACTTCTAACACCTTAAGATATGTTTCTCTGTGTTGCTAAATAGGTTTTATTCATGCACAGAGTGTAAATTTAAAGTGGGACAGAGATTCAGCTTGCATTGCCTGAACCAACTTTGTTCTGCGCTGAAAAGCTGTTTTCTGACATTTCAGGGTCTAGCTTCAAAAATCATGCAAAACACTTCTAACACCTTCAGATATGTTTCTCTGTGTTGCAAAATAGGTTTTATTCATGCACAGACTGCAAAGTTAAAGTGGGACAGAGATTCAGCTTGCATTGCCTGAACCAACTTTGTTCTGTTCTGAAACGCTGTTTTCTGACATTTCAGGGTCTAACTTCAAAAATCATGCAAAACACTTCTAACACCTTCAGATATGTTACTCTGTGTTGCAAAATAGCTTTTATTCATGCACAGACTGCAAAGTTAAAGTGGGACCGAGATTCAGCTTGCATTGCCTGAACCAACTTTGTTCTGCGCTGAAACGCTGTTTTCTGACATTTCAGGGTCTAACTTCAAAAATCATGCAAAACACTTCTAACACCTTCAGATATGTTTCTCTGTGTTGCAAAATAGGTTTTATTCATGCACAGACTGCAAAGTTAAAGTGGGACAGAGATTCAGCTTGCATTGCCTGAACCAACTTTGTTCTGCGCTGAAACGCTGTTTTCTGACATTTCAGGGTCTAACTTCAAAAATCATGCAAAACACTTCTAACACCTTCAGATATGTTTCTCTGTGTTGCAAAATAGGGTTTATTCATGCACAGACTGCAAAGTTAAAGTTGGACAGAGATTCAGCTTGCATTGCCTGAACCAACTTTGTTCTGCGCTGAAACGCTGTTTTCTGACATTTCAGGGTCTAACTTCAAAAATCATGCAAAACACTTCTAACACCTTCAGATATGTTTCTCTGTGTTGCAAAATAGCTTTTATTCATGCACAGAGTGTAAATTTAAAGTGGGACAGAGATTCAGCTTGCATTGCCTGAACCAACTTTGTTCTGCGCTGAAAAGCTGTTTTCTGACATTTCAGCGTCTAACTTCAAAAATCATGCAAAACACTTCTAACACCTTCAGATATGTTTCTCTGTGTTGCAAAATAGGTTTTATTCATGCACAGACTGCAAAGTTAAAGTGGGACCGAGATTCAGCTTGCATTGCCTGAACCAACTTTGTTCTGCGCTGAAACGCTGTTTTCTGACATTTCAGGGTCTAACTTCAAAAATCATGCAAAACACTTCTAACAACTTCAGATATGTTTCTCTGTGTTGCAAAATAGGTTTTATTCATGCACAGACTGCAAAGTTAAAGTGGGACCGAGATTCAGCTTGCATTGCCTGAACCAACTTTGTTCTGCGCTGAAACGCTGTTTTCTGACATTTCAGGGTCTAACTTCAAAAATCATGCAAAACACTTCTAACACCTTCAGATATGTTTCTCTGTGTTGCAAAATAGGTTTTATTCATGCACAGACTGCAAAGTTAAAGTGGGACAGAGATTCAGCTTGCATTGCCTGAACCAACTTTGTTCTGCGCTGAAACGCTGTTTTCTGACATTTCAGGGTCTAACTTCAAAAATCATGCAAAACACTTCTAACACCTTCAGATATGTTTCTCTGTGTTGCAAAATAGGGTTTATTCATGCACAGACTGCAAAGTTAAAGTTGGACAGAGATTCAGCTTGCATTGCCTGAACCAACTTTGTTCTGCGCTGAAACGCTGTTTTCTGACATTTCAGGGTCTAACTTCAAAAATCATGCAAAACACTTCTAACACCTTCAGATATGTTTCTCTGTGTTGCAAAATAGCTTTTATTCATGCACAGAGTGTAAATTTAAAGTGGGACAGAGATTCAGCTTGCATTGCCTGAACCAACTTTGTTCTGCGCTGAAAAGCTGTTTTCTGACATTTCAGCGTCTAACTTCAAAAATCATGCAAAACACTTCTAACACCTTCAGATATGTTTCTCTGTGTTGCAAAATAGGTTTTATTCATGCACAGACTGCAAAGTTAAAGTGGGACCGAGATTCAGCTTGCATTGCCTGAACCAACTTTGTTCTGCGCTGAAACGCTGTTTTCTGACATTTCAGGGTCTAACTTCAAAAATCATGCAAAACACTTCTAACAACTTCAGATATGTTTCTCTGTGTTGCAAAATAGGTTTTATTCATGCACAGACTGCAAAGTTAAAGTGGGACAGAGATTCAGCTTGCATTGCCTGAACCAACTTTGTTCTGCGCTGAAACGCTGTTTTCTGACATTTCAGGGTCTAACTTCAAAAATCATGCAAAACACTTCTAACACCTTCAGATATGTTTCTCTGTGTTGCAAAATAGCTTTTATTCATGCACAGAGTGTAAATTTAAAGTGGGACAGAGATTAAGCTTGCATTGCCTGAACTAACTTTGTTCTGCGCTGAAACGCTGTTTTCTGACATTTCAGGGTCTAACTTCAAAAATCATGCAAAACACTTCTAACACCTTCAGATATGTTTCTCTGTGTTGCAAAATAGCTTTTATTCATGCACAGAGTGTAAATTTAAAGTGGGACAGAGATTCAGCTTGCATTGCCTGAACCAACTTTGTTCTGCGCTGAAATGCTGTTTTCTGACATTTCAGGGTCTAACTTCAAAAATCATGCAAAACACTTCTAACACCTTAAGATATGTTTCTCTGTGTTGCAAAATAGCTTTTATTCATGCACAGACTGCAAAGTTAAAGTGGGACAGAGATTCAGCTTGCATTGCCTGAACCAACTTTGTTCTGCGCTGAAACGCTGTTTTCTGACATTTCAGGGTCTAACTTCAAAAATCATGCAAAACACTTCTAACACCTTCAGATATGTTTCTCTGTGTTGCAAAATAGCTTTTATTCATGCACAGAGTGTAAATTTAAAGTGGGACAGAGATTCAGCTTGCATTGCCTGAACCAACTTTGTTCTGCGCTGAAAAGCTGTTTTCTGACATTTCAGGGTCTACCTTCAAAAATCATGCAAAACACTTCTAACACCTTCAGATATGTTTCTCTGTGTTGCAAAATAGGTTTTATTCATGCACAGAGTGTAAATTTAAAGTGGGACAGAGATTCAGCTTGCATTGCCTGAACCAACTTTGTTCTGCGCTGAAACGCTGTTTTCTGACATTTCAGGGTCTAACTTCAAAAATCATGCAAAACACTTCTAACACCTTCAGATATGTTTCTCTGTGTTGCAAAATAGCTTTTATTCATGCACAGACTGCAAAGTTAAAGTGGGACCGAGATTCAGCTTGCATTGCCTGAACCAACTTTGTTCTGCGCTGAAACGCTGTTTTCTGACATTTCAGGGTCTAACTTCAAAAATCATGCAAAACACTTCTAACACCTTCAGATATGTTTCTCTGTGTTGCAAAATAGGTTTTATTCATGCACAGACTGCAAAGTTAAAGTGGGACAGAGATTCAGCTTGCATTGCCTGAACCAACTTTGTTCTACGCTGAAACGCTGTTTTCTGACATTTCAGGGTTTAACTTCAAAAATCATGCAAAACACTTCTAACACCTTCAGATATGTTTCTCTGTGTTGCAAAATAGGTTTTATTCATGCACAGACTGCAAAGTTAAAGTGGGACAGAGATTGAGCTTGCATTGCCTGAACCAACTTTGTTCTGCGCTGAAACGCTGTTTTCTGACATTTCAGGGTCTAACTTCAAAAATCATGCAAAACACTTCTAACACCTTCAGACATGTTTCTCTGTGTTGCTAAATAGGTTTTATTCATGCACAGAGTGTAAATTTAAAGTGGGACAGAGATTCAGCTTGCATTGCCTGAACCAACTTTGTTCTGCGCTGAAAAGCTGTTTTCTGACATTTCAGGGTCTAACTTCAAAAATCATGCAAAACACTTCTAACACCTTCAGATATGTTTCTCTGTGTTGCAAAATAGGTTTTATTCATGCACAGAGTGTAAATTTAAAGTGGGACAGAGATTCAGCTTGCATTGCCTGAACTAACTTTGTTCTGCGCTGAAACGCTGTTTTCTGACATTTCAGGGTCTAACTTCAAAAATCATGCAAAACACTTCTAACACCTTCAGATATGTTTCTCTGTGTTGCAAAATAGCTTTTATTCATGCACAGAGTGTAAATTTAAAGTGGGACAGAGATTCAGCTTGCATTGCCTGAACCAACTTTGTTCTGCGCTGAAAAGCTGTTTTCTGACATTTCAGGGTCTAACTTCAAAAATCATGCAAAACACTTCTAACACCTTCAGATATGTTTCTCTGTGTTGCAAAATAGCTTTTATTCATGCACAGAGTGTAAATTTAAAGTGGGACAGAGATTCAGCTTGCATTGCCTGAACCAACTTTGTTCTGCGCTGAAACGCTGTTTTCTGACATTTCAGGGTCTAACTTCAAAAATCATGCAAAACACTTCTAACACCTTCAGATATGTTTCTCTGTGTTGCAAAATAGCTTTTATTCATGCACAGACTGCAAAGTTAAAGTGGGACCGAGATTCAGCTTGCATTGCCTGAACCAACTTTGTTCTGCGCTGAAACTCTGTTTTCTGACATTTCAGGGTCTAACTTCAAAAATCATGCAAAACACTTCTAACACCTTCAGATATGTTTCTCTGTGTTGCAAAATAGGTTTTATTCATGCACGGAGTGTAAATTTAAAGTGGGACAGAGATTCAGCTTGCATTGCCTGAACCAACTTTGTTCTGCGCTGAAACGCTGTTTTCTGACATTTCAGGGTCTAACTTCAAAAATCATGCAAAACACTTCTAACACCTTCAGATATGTTTCTCTGTGTTGCAAAATAGGTTTTATTCATGCACAGACTGCAAGGTTAAAGTGGGACAGAGATTCAGCTTGCATTGCCTGAACCAACTTTGTTCTGCGCTGAAACGCTGTTTTCTGACATTTCAGGGTCTAACTTCAAAAATCATGCAAAACACTTCTAACACCTTCAGATATGTTTCTCTGTGTTGCAAAATAGGTTTTATTCATGCACAGACTGCAAAGTTAAAGTGGGACAGAGATTCAGCTTGCATTGCCTGAACCAACTTTGTTCTGCGCTGAAACGCTGTTTTCTGACATTTCAGGGTCTAACTTCAAAAATCATGCAAAACACTTCTAACACCTTCAGACATGTTTCTCTGTGTTGCTAAATAGGTTTTATTCATGCACAGAGTGTAAATTTAAAGTGGGACAGAGATTCAGCTTGCATTGCCTGAACCAACTTTGTTCTGCGCTGAAAAGCTGTTTTCTGACATTTCAGGGTCTAGCTTCAAAAATCATGCAAAACACTTCTAACACCTTCAGATATGTTTCTCTGTGTTGCAAAATAGCTTTTATTCATGCACAGAGTGTGAATTTAAAGTGGGACAGAGATTCAGCTTGCATTGCCTGAACCAACTTTGTTCTGCGCTGAAAAGCTGTTTTCTGACATTTCAGGGTCTAACTTCAAAAATCATGCAAAACACTTCTAACACCTTCAGATATGTTTCTCTGTGTTGCAAAATAGCTTTTATTCATGCACAGAGTGTAAATTTAAAGTGGGACAGAGATTCAGCTTGCATTGCCTGAACCAACTTTGTTCTGCGCTGAAAAGCTGTTTTCTGACATTTCAGGGTCTAACTTCAAAAATCATGCAAAACACTTCTAACACCTTCAGATATGTTTCTCTGTGTTGCAAAATAGGTTTTATTCATGCACAGAGTGTAAATTTAAAGTGGGACAGAGATTCAGCTTGCATTGCCTGAACCAACTTTGTTCTGCGCTGAAACGCTGTTTTCTGACATTTCAGGGTCTAACTTCAAAAATCATGCAAAACACTTCTAACACCTTCAGATATGTTTCTCTGTGTTGCAAAATAGCTTTTATTCATGCACAGACTGCAAAGTTAAAGTGGGACCGAGATTCAGCTTGCATTGCCTGAACCAACTTTGTTCTGCGCTGAAACGCTGTTTTCTGACATTTCAGGGTCTAACTTCAAAAATCATGCAAAACACTTCTAACACCTTCAGATATGTTTCTCTGTGTTGCAAAATAGGTTTTATTCATGCACAGACTGCAAAGTTAAAGTGGGACCGAGATTCAGCTTGCATTGCCTGAACCAACTTTGTTCTGCGCTGAAACGCTGTTTTCTGACATTTCAGGGTCTAACTTCAAAAATCATGCAAAACACTTCTAACACCTTCAGATATGTTTCTCTGTGTTGCAAAATAGCTTTTATTCATGCACAGAGTGTACATTTAAAGTGGGACAGAGATTCAGCTTGCATTGCCTGAAAACCAACTTTGTTCTGCGCTGAAACGCTGTTTTCTGACATTTCAGGGTCTAACTTCAAAAATCATGCAAAACACTTCTAACACCTTCAGATATGTTTCTCTGTGTTGCAAAATAGCTTTTATTCATGCACAGAGTGTAAATTTAAAGTGGGACAGAGATTCAGCTTGCATTGCCTGAACCAACTTTGTTCTGCGCTGAAAAGCTGTTTTCTGACATTTCAGGGTCTAACTTCAAAAATCATGCAAAACACTTCTAACACCTTCAGATATGTTTCTCTGTGTTGCAAAATAGCTTTTATTCATGCACAGAGTGTAAATTTAAAGTGGGACAGAGATTCAGCTTGCATTGCCTGAACCAACTTTGTTCTGCGCTGAAAAGCTGTTTTCTGACATTTCAGGGTCTAACTTCAAAAATCATGCAAAACACTTCTAACACCTTCAGATATGTTTCTCTGTGTTGCAAAATAGGTTTTATTCATGCACAGAGTGTAAATTTAAAGTGGGACAGAGATTCAGCTTGCATTGCCTGAACCAACTTTGTTCTGCGCTGAAACGCTGTTTTCTGACATTTCAGGGTCTAACTTCAAAAATCATGCAAAACACTTCTAACACCTTCAGATATGTTTCTCTGTGTTGCAAAATAGCTTTTATTCATGCACAGACTGCAAAGTTAAAGTGGGACCGAGATTCAGCTTGCATTGCCTGAACCAACTTTGTTCTGCGCTGAAACGCTGTTTTCTGACATTTCAGGGTCTAACTTCAAAAATCATGCAAAACACTTCTAACACCTTCAGATATGTTTCTCTGTGTTGCAAAATAGGTTTTATTCATGCACGGAGTGTAAATTTAAAGTGGGACAGAGATTCAGCTTGCATTGCCTGAACCAACTTTGTTCTGCGCTGAAACGCTGTTTTCTGACATTTCAGGGTCTAACTTCAAAAATCATGCAAAACACTTCTAACACCTTCAGATATGTTTCTCTGTGTTGCAAAATAGGGTTTATTCATGCACAGACTGCAAAGTTAAAGTGGGACAGAGATTCAGCTTGCATTGCCTGAACCAACTTTGTTCTGCGCTGAAACGCTGTTTTCTGACATTTCAGGGTCTAACTTCAAAAATCATGCAAAACACTTCTAACACCTTCAGATATGTTTCTCTGTGTTGCAAAATAGGTTTTATTCATGCACAGACTGCAAAGTTAAAGTGGGACAGAGATTCAGCTTGCATTGCCTGAACCAACTTTGTTCTGCGCTGAAACGCTGTTTTCTGACATTTCAGGGTCTAACTTCAAAAATCATGCAAAACACTTCTAACACCTTCAGACATGTTTCTCTGTGTTGCTAAATAGGTTTTATTCATGCACAGAGTGTAAATTTAAAGTGGGACAGAAATTCAGCTTGCATTGCCTGAACCAACTTTGTTCTGCGCTGAAAAGCTGTTTTCTGACATTTCAGGGTCTAACTTCAAAAATCATGCACAACACTTCTAACACCTTCAGATATGTTTCTCTGTGTTGCAAAATAGGTTTTATTCATGCACAGAGTGTAAATTTAAAGTGGGACAGAGATTCAGCTTGCATTGCCTGAACTAACTTTGTTCTGCGCTGAAACGCTGTTTTCTGACATTTCAGGGTCTAACTTCAAAAATCATGCAAAACACTTCTAACACCTTCAGATATGTTTCTCTGTGTTGCAAAATAGCTTTTATTCATGCACAGAGTGTAAATTTAAAGTGGGACAGAGATTCAGCTTGCATTGCCTGAACCAACTTTGTTCTGCGCTGAAAAGCTGTTTTCTGACATTTCAGGGTCTAACTTCAAAAATCATGCAAAAGACTTCTAACACCTTCAGATATGTTTCTCTGTGTTGCAAAATAGCTTTTATTCATGCACAGACTGCAAAGTTAAAGTGGGACCGAGATTCAGCTTGCATTGCCTGAACCAACTTTGTTCTGCGCTGAAACGCTGTTTTCTGACATTTCAGGGTCTAACTTCAAAAATCATGCAAAACACTTCTAACACCTTCAGATATGTTTCTCTGTGTTGCAAAATAGGTTTTATTCATGCACGGAGTGTAAATTTAAAGTGGGACAGAGATTCAGCTTGCATTGCCTGAACCAACTTTGTTCTGCGCTGAAACGCTGTTTTCTGACATTTCAGGGTCTAACTTCAAAAATCATGCAAAACACTTCTAACACCTTCAGATATGTTTCTCTGTGTTGCAAAATAGCTTTTATTCATGCACAGAGTGTAAATTTAAAGTGGGACAGAGATTCAGCTTGCATTGCCTGAACCAACTTTGTTCTGCGCTGAAACGCTGTTTTCTGACATTTCAGGGTCTAATTTCAAAAATCATGCAAAACACTTCTAACACCTTAAGATATGTTTCTCTGTGTTGCTAAATAGGTTTTATTCATGCACAGAGTGTAAATTTAAAGTGGGACAGAGATTCAGCTTGCATTGCCTGAACCAACTTTGTTCTGCGCTGAAAAGCTGTTTTCTGACATTTCAGGGTCTAGCTTCAAAAATCATGCAAAACACTTCTAACACCTTCAGATATGTTTCTCTGTGTTGCAAAATAGGTTTTATTCATGCACAGACTGCAAAGTTAAAGTGGGACAGAGATTCAGCTTGCATTGCCTGAACCAACTTTGTTCTGTTCTGAAACGCTGTTTTCTGACATTTCAGGGTCTAACTTCAAAAATCATGCAAAACACTTCTAACACCTTCAGATATGTTACTCTGTGTTGCAAAATAGCTTTTATTCATGCACAGACTGCAAAGTTAAAGTGGGACCGAGATTCAGCTTGCATTGCCTGAACCAACTTTGTTCTGCGCTGAAACGCTGTTTTCTGACATTTCAGGGTCTAACTTCAAAAATCATGCAAAACACTTCTAACACCTTCAGATATGTTTCTCTGTGTTGCAAAATAGGTTTTATTCATGCACAGACTGCAAAGTTAAAGTGGGACAGAGATTCAGCTTGCATTGCCTGAACCAACTTTGTTCTGCGCTGAAACGCTGTTTTCTGACATTTCAGGGTCTAACTTCAAAAATCATGCAAAACACTTCTAACACCTTCAGATATGTTTCTCTGTGTTGCAAAATAGGGTTTATTCATGCACAGACTGCAAAGTTAAAGTTGGACAGAGATTCAGCTTGCATTGCCTGAACCAACTTTGTTCTGCGCTGAAACGCTGTTTTCTGACATTTCAGGGTCTAACTTCAAAAATCATGCAAAACACTTCTAACACCTTCAGATATGTTTCTCTGTGTTGCAAAATAGCTTTTATTCATGCACAGAGTGTAAATTTAAAGTGGGACAGAGATTCAGCTTGCATTGCCTGAACCAACTTTGTTCTGCGCTGAAAAGCTGTTTTCTGACATTTCAGCGTCTAACTTCAAAAATCATGCAAAACACTTCTAACACCTTCAGATATGTTTCTCTGTGTTGCAAAATAGGTTTTATTCATGCACAGACTGCAAAGTTAAAGTGGGACCGAGATTCAGCTTGCATTGCCTGAACCAACTTTGTTCTGCGCTGAAACGCTGTTTTCTGACATTTCAGGGTCTAACTTCAAAAATCATGCAAAACACTTCTAACACCTTCAGATATGTTTCTCTGTGTTGCAAAATAGGTTTTATTCATGCACAGACTGCAAAGTTAAAGTGGGACAGAGATTCAGCTTGCATTGCCTGAACCAACTTTGTTCTGCGCTGAAACGCTGTTTTCTGACATTTCAGGGTCTAACTTCAAAAATCATGCAAAACACTTCTAACACCTTCAGATATGTTTCTCTGTGTTGCAAAATAGCTTTTATTCATGCACAGAGTGTAAATTTAAAGTGGGACAGAGATTAAGCTTGCATTGCCTGAACTAACTTTGTTCTGCGCTGAAACGCTGTTTTCTGACATTTCAGGGTCTAACTTCAAAAATCATGCAAAACACTTCTAACACCTTCAGATATGTTTCTCTGTGTTGCAAAATAGCTTTTATTCATGCACAGAGTGTAAATTTAAAGTGGGACAGAGATTCAGCTTGCATTGCCTGAACCAACTTTGTTCTGCGCTGAAATGCTGTTTTCTGACATTTCAGGGTCTAACTTCAAAAATCATGCAAAACACTTCTAACACCTTAAGATATGTTTCTCTGTGTTGCAAAATAGCTTTTATTCATGCACAGACTGCAAAGTTAAAGTGGGACAGAGATTCAGCTTGCATTGCCTGAACCAACTTTGTTCTGCGCTGAAACGCTGTTTTCTGACATTTCAGGGTCTAACTTCAAAAATCATGCAAAACACTTCTAACACCTTCAGATATGTTTCTCTGTGTTGCAAAATAGCTTTTATTCATGCACAGACTGCAAAGTTAAAGTGGGACCGAGATTCAGCTTGCATTGCCTGAACCAACTTTGTTCTGCGCTGAAACGCTGTTTTCTGACATTTCAGGGTCTAACTTCAAAAATCATGCAAAACACTTCTAACACCTTCAGATATGTTTCTCTGTGTTGCAAAATAGGTTTTATTCATGCACGGAGTGTAAATTTAAAGTGGGACAGAGATTCAGCTTGCATTGCCTGAACCAACTTTGTTCTGCGCTGAAACGCTGTTTTCTGACATTTCAGGGTCTAACTTCAAAATTCATGCAAAACACTTCTAACACCTTCAGATATGTTTCTCTGTGTTGCAAAATAGCTTTTATTCATGCACAGACTGCAAAGTTAAAGTGGGACAGAGATTCAGCTTGCATTGCCTGAACCAACTTTGTTCTGCGCTGAAACGCTGTTTTCTGACATTTCAGGGTCTAACTTCAAAAATCATGCAAAACACTTCTAACACCTTCAGATATGTTTCTCTGTGTTGCAAAATAGGTTTTATTCATGCACAGACTGCAAAGTTAAAGTGGGACAGAGATTCAGCTTGCATTGCCTGAACCAACTTTGTTCTGCGCTGAAACGCTGTTTTCTGACATTTCAGGGTCTAACTTCAAAAATCATGCAAAACACTTCTAACACCTTCAGATATGTTTCTCTGTGTTGCAAAATAGCTTTTATTCATGCACAGAGTGTAAATTTAAAGTGGGACAGAGATTAAGCTTGCATTGCCTGAACTAACTTTGTTCTGCGCTGAAACGCTGTTTTCTGACATTTCAGGGTCTAACTTCAAAAATCATGCAAAACACTTCTAACACCTTCAGATATGTTTCTCTGTGTTGCAAAATAGCTTTTATTCATGCACAGAGTGTAAATTTAAAGTGGGACAGAGATTCAGCTTGCATTGCCTGAACCAACTTTGTTCTGCGCTGAAATGCTGTTTTCTGACATTTCAGGGTCTAACTTCAAAAATCATGCAAAACACTTCTAACACCTTAAGATATGTTTCTCTGTGTTGCAAAATAGCTTTTATTCATGCACAGACTGCAAAGTTAAAGTGGGACAGAGATTCAGCTTGCATTGCCTGAACCAACTTTGTTCTGCGCTGAAACGCTGTTTTCTGACATTTCAGGGTCTAACTTCAAAAATCATGCAAAACACTTCTAACACCTTCAGATATGTTTCTCTGTGTTGCAAAATAGCTTTTATTCATGCACAGAGTGTAAATTTAAAGTGGGACAGAGATTCAGCTTGCATTGCCTGAACCAACTTTGTTCTGCGCTGAAAAGCTGTTTTCTGACATTTCAGGGTCTACCTTCAAAAATCATGCAAAACACTTCTAACACCTTCAGATATGTTTCTCTGTGTTGCAAAATAGGTTTTATTCATGCACAGAGTGTAAATTTAAAGTGGGACAGAGATTCAGCTTGCATTGCCTGAACCAACTTTGTTCTGCGCTGAAACGCTGTTTTCTGACATTTCAGGGTCTAACTTCAAAAATCATGCAAAACACTTCTAACACCTTCAGATATGTTTCTCTGTGTTGCAAAATAGCTTTTATTCATGCACAGACTGCAAAGTTAAAGTGGGACCGAGATTCAGCTTGCATTGCCTGAACCAACTTTGTTCTGCGCTGAAACGCTGTTTTCTGACATTTCAGGGTCTAACTTCAAAAATCATGCAAAACACTTCTAACACCTTCAGATATGTTTCTCTGTGTTGCAAAATAGGTTTTATTCATGCACGGAGTGTAAATTTAAAGTGGGACAGAGATTCAGCTTGCATTGCCTGAACCAACTTTGTTCTGCGCTGAAACGCTGTTTTCTGACATTTCAGGGTCTAACTTCAAAAATCATGCAAAACACTTCTAACACCTTCAGATATGTTTCTCTGTGTTGCAAAATAGCTTTTATTCATGCACAGAGTGTAAATTTAAAGTGGGACAGAGATTCAGCTTGCATTGCCTGAACCAACTTTGTTCTGCGCTGAAACGCTGTTTTCTGACATTTCAGGGTCTAATTTCAAAAATCATGCAAAACACTTCTAACACCTTAAGATATGTTTCTCTGTGTTGCTAAATAGGTTTTATTCATGCACAGAGTGTAAATTTAAAGTGGGACAGAGATTCAGCTTGCATTGCCTGAACCAACTTTGTTCTGCGCTGAAAAGCTGTTTTCTGACATTTCAGCGTCTAACTTCAAAAATCATGCAAAACACTTCTAACACCTTCAGATATGTTTCTCTGTGTTGCAAAATAGGTTTTATTCATGCACAGACTGCAAAGTTAAAGTGGGACCGAGATTCAGCTTGCATTGCCTGAACCAACTTTGTTCTGCGCTGAAACGCTGTTTTCTGACATTTCAGGGTCTAACTTCAAAAATCATGCAAAACACTTCTAACACCTTCAGATATGTTTCTCTGTGTTGCAAAATAGGTTTTATTCATGCACAGACTGCAAAGTTAAAGTGGGACAGAGATTCAGCTTGCATTGCCTGAACCAACTTTGTTCTGCGCTGAAACGCTGTTTTCTGACATTTCAGGGTCTAACTTCAAAAATCATGCAAAACACTTCTAACACCTTCAGATATGTTTCTCTGTGTTGCAAAATAGCTTTTATTCATGCACAGAGTGTAAATTTAAAGTGGGACAGAGATTCAGCTTGCATTGCCTGAACTAACCTCGCCAACCTTGACGGCCATCGGCACTACACCACAGGATCCTGATGAGTTCTCTACAATCAGACATTGGTACAAACTGTTGTTTGGTCTGGCCAGAGGAGAACTGGTCCCCCGACTGAGCCTGGTTTCTCCCAAGGTTTTTTTTCTCCATTTCTGTCACCTGTGGAGTTTTGGTTCCTTGCCGCTGTCGCCTCTGGCTTGCTTAGTTGGGGACATTTTCCAGCGATATCGTATACTATTTGAACTGAACTGACGATGATATCACTGAATTCATTGATGAACTGCCTTTAACTGAAAATTGATTGTTACAATAATGCGTTACTTACACACTATTGTGCTGTTTAAATACTGTGCAGTTGCTTTGACACAATCTGTATTGTAAAAGGCGCTATATAAATAAAGGTGACTTGACTTGACTTGACTTGACTAACTTTGTTCTGCGCTGAAACGCTGTTTTCTGACATTTCAGGGTCTAACTTCAAAAATCATGCAAAACACTTCTAACACCTTCAGATATGTTTCTCTGTGTTGCAAAATAGCTTTTATTCATGCACAGAGTGTAAATTTAAAGTGGGACAGAGATTCAGCTTGCATTGCCTGAACCAACTTTGTTCTGCGCTGAAATGCTGTTTTCTGACATTTCAGGGTCTAACTTCAAAAATCATGCAAAACACTTCTAACACCTTAAGATATGTTTCTCTGTGTTGCAAAATAGCTTTTATTCATGCACAGACTGCAAAGTTAAAGTGGGACAGAGATTCAGCTTGCATTGCCTGAACCAACTTTGTTCTGCGCTGAAAAGCTGTTTTCTGACATTTCAGGGTCTACCTTCAAAAATCATGCAAAACACTTCTAACACCTTAAGATATGTTTCTCTGTGTTGCAAAATAGCTTTTATTCATGCACAGACTGCAAAGTTAAAGTGGGACAGAGATTCAGCTTGCATTGCCTGAACCAACTTTGTTCTGCGCTGAAAAGCTGTTTTCTGACATTTCAGGGTCTACCTTCAAAAATCATGCAAAACACTTCTAACACCTTCAGATATGTTTCTCTGTGTTGCAAAATAGGTTTTATTCATGCACAGAGTGTAAATTTAAAGTGGGACAGAGATTCAGCTTGCATTGCCTGAACCAACTTTGTTCTGCGCTGAAACGCTGTTTTCTGACATTTCAGGGTCTAACTTCAAAAATCATGCAAAACACTTCTAACACCTTCAGATATGTTTCTCTGTGTTGCAAAATAGCTTTTATTCATGCACAGACTGCAAAGTTAAAGTGGGACCGAGATTCAGCTTGCATTGCCTGAACCAACTTTGTTCTGCGCTGAAACGCTGTTTTCTGACATTTCAGGGTCTAACTTCAAAAATCATGCAAAACACTTCTAACACCTTCAGATATATTTCTCTGTGTTGCAAAATAGGTTTTATTCATGCACGGAGTGTAAATTTAAAGTGGGACAGAGATTCAGCTTGCATTGCCTGAACCAACTTTGTTCTGCGCTGAAACGCTGTTTTCTGACATTTCAGGGTCTAACTTCAAAAATCATGCAAAACACTTCTAACACCTTCAGATTTGTTTCTCTGTGTTGCAAAATAGGTTTTATTCATGCACAGACTGCAAAGTTAAAGTGGGACAGAGATTCAGCTTGCATTGCCTGAACCAACTTTGTTCTGCGCTGAAACGCTGTTTTCTGACATTTCAGGGTCTAACTTCAAAAATCATGCAAAACACTTCTAACACCTTCAGATATGTTTCTCTGTGTTGCAAAATAGCTTTTATTCATGCACAGAATGTAAATTTAAAGTGGGACAGAGATTCAGCTTGCATTGCCTGAACCAACTTTGTTCTGCGCTGAAAAGCTGTTTTCTGACATTTCAGGGTCTAACTTCAAAAATCATGCAAAACACTTCTAACACCTTCAGATATGTTTCTCTGTGTTGCAAAATATGTTTTATTCATGCACGGAGTGTAAATTTAAAGTGGGACAGAGATTCAGCTTGCATTGCCTGAACCAACTTTGTTCTGCGCTGAAACGCTGTTTTCTGACATTTCAGGGTCTAACTTCAAAAATCATGCAAAACACTTCTAACACCTTCAGATATGTTTCTCTGTGTTGCAAAATAGGTTTTATTCATGCACAGACTGCAAAGTTAAAGTGGGACAGAGATTCAGCTTGCATTGCCTGAACCAACTTTGTTCTGCGCTGAAACGCTGTTTTCTGACATTTCAGGGTCTAACTTCAAAAATCATGCAAAACACTTCTAACACCTTCAGATATGTTTCTCTGTGTTGCAAAATAGGTTTTATTCATGCACAGAGTGTAAATTTAAAGTGGGACAGAGATTCAGCTTGCATTGCCTGAACCAACTTTGTTCTGCGCTGAAACGCTGTTTTCTGACATTTCAGGGTCTAACTTCAAAAATCATGCAAAACACTTCTAACACCTTCAGATATGTTTCTCTGTGTTGCAAAATAGCTTTTATTCATGCACAGACTGCAAAGTTAAAGTGGGACCGAGATTCAGCTTGCATTGCCTGAACCAACTTTGTTCTGCGCTGAAACGCTGTTTTCTGACATTTCAGGGTCTAACTTCAAAAATCATGCAAAACACTTCTAACACCTTCAGATATGTTTCTCTGTGTTGCAAAATAGGTTTTATTCATGCACGGAGTGTAAATTTAAAGTGGGACAGAGATTCAGCTTGCATTGCCTGAACCAACTTTGTTCTGCGCTGAAACGCTGTTTTGTGACATTTCAGGGTCTAACTTCAAAAATCATGCAAAACACTTCTAACACCTTCAGATATGTTTCTCTGTGTTGCAAAATAGGTTTTATTCATGCACAGACTGCAAAGTTAAAGTGGGACAGAGATTCAGCTTGCATTGCCTGAACCAACTTTGTTCTGCGCTGAAACGCTGTTTTCTGACATTTCAGGGTCTAACTTCAAAAATCATGCAAAACACTTCTAACACCTTCAGATATGTTTCTCTGTGTTGCAAAATAGGTTTTATTCATGCACAGACTGCAAAGTTAAAGTGGGACAGAGATTCAGCTTGCATTGCCTGAACCAACTTTGTTCTGCGCTGAAACGCTGTTTTCTGACATTTCAGGGTCTAACTTCAAAAATCATGCAAAACACTTCTAACACCTTCAGACATGTTTCTCTGTGTTGCTAAATAGGTTTTATTCATGCACAGAGTGTAAATTTAAAGTGGGACAGAGATTCAGCTTGCATTGCCTGAACCAACTTTGTTCTGCGCTGAAAAGCTGTTTTCTGACATTTCAGGGTCTAGCTTCAAAAATCATGCAAAACACTTCTAACACCTTCAGATATGTTACTCTGTGTTGCAAAATAGGTTTTATTCATGCACAGAGTGTAAATTTAAAGTGGGACAGAGATTCAGCTTGCATTGCCTGAACCAACTTTGTTCTGCGCTGAAACGCTGTTTTCTGACATTTCAGGGTCTAACTTCAAAAATCATGCAAAACACTTCTAACACCTTCAGATATGTTTCTCTGTGTTGCAAAATAGCTTTTATTCATGCACAGAGTGTAAATTTAAAGTGGGACAGAGATTCAGCTTGCATTGCCTGAACCAACTTTGTTCTGCGCTGAAAAGCTGTTTTCTGACATTTCAGGGTCTAACTTCAAAAATCATGCAAAACACTTCTAACACCTTCAGATATGTTTCTCTGTGTTGCAAAATAGCTTTTATTCATGCACAGAGTGTAAATTTAAAGTGGGACAGAGATTCAGCTTGCATTGCCTGAACCAACTTTGTTCTGCGCTGAAAAGCTGTTTTCTGACATTTCAGGGTCTAACTTCAAAAATCATGCAAAACACTTCTAACACCTTCAGATATGTTTCTCTGTGTTGCAAAATAGCTTTTATTCATGCACAGAGTGTAAATTTAAAGTGGGACAGAGATTCAGCTTGCATTGTCTGAACCAACTTTGTTCTGCGCTGAAACGCTGTTTTCTGACATTTCAGGGTCTAACTTCAAAAATCATGCAAAACACTTCTAACACCTTCAGATATGTTTCTCTGTGTTGCAAAATAGCTTTTATTCATGCACAGACTGCAAAGTTAAAGTGGGACCGAGATTCAGCTTGCATTGCCTGAACCAACTTTGTTCTGCGCTGAAACGCTGTTTTCTGACATTTCAGGGTCTAACTTCAAAAATCATGCAAAACACTTCTAACACCTTCAGATATGTTTCTCTGTGTTGCAAAATAGGTTTTATTCATGCACGGAGTGTAAATTTAAAGTGGGACAGAGATTCAGCTTGCATTGCCTGAACCAACTTTGTTCTGCGCTGAAACGCTGTTTTCTGACATTTCAGGGTCTAACTTCAAAAATCATGCAAAACACTTCTAACACCTTCAGATTTGTTTCTCTGTGTTGCAAAATAGGTTTTATTCATGCACAGACTGCAAAGTTAAAGTGGGACAGAGATTCAGCTTGCATTGCCTGAACCAACTTTGTTCTGCGCTGAAACGCTGTTTTCTGACATTTCAGGGTCTAACTTCAAAAATCATGCAAAACACTTCTAACACCTTCAGATA
Source organism: Garra rufa (assembly GCF_049309525.1). Taxonomy (NCBI): domain Eukaryota; kingdom Metazoa; phylum Chordata; class Actinopteri; order Cypriniformes; family Cyprinidae; genus Garra; species Garra rufa. The sequence continues at coordinate 6,215 of NW_027394424.1, read as the reverse complement.
TGTTTCTCTGTGTTGCAAAATAGCTTTTATTCATGAACAGAGTGTAAATTTAAAGTGGGACAGAGATTCAGCTTGCATTGCCTGAACCAACTTTGTTCTGCGCTGAAACGCTGTTTTCTGACATTTCAGGGTCTAACTTCAAAAATCATGCAAAACACTTCTAACACCTTCAGATATGTTTCTCTGTGTTGCAAAATAGCTTTTATTCATGCACAGACTGCAAAGTTAAAGTGGGACCGAGATTCAGCTTGCATTGCCTGAACCAACTTTGTTCTGCGCTGAAACGCTGTTTTCTGACATTTCAGGGTCTAACTTCAAAAATCATGCAAAACACTTCTAACACCTTCAGATATGTTTCTCTGTGTTGCAAAATAGCTTTTATTCATGCACAGACTGCAAAGTTAAAGTGGGACCGAGATTCAGCTTGCATTGCCTGAACCAACTTTGTTCTGCGCTGAAACGCTGTTTTCTGACATTTCAGGGTTTAACTTCAAAAATCATGCAAAACACTTCTAACACCTTCAGATATGTTTCTCTGTGTTGCAAAATAGGTTTTATTCATGCACGGAGTGTAAATTTAAAGTGGGACAGAGATTCAGCTTGCATTGCCTGAACCAACTTTGTTCTGCGCTGAAACGCTGTTTTCTGACATTTCAGGTTCTAACTTCAAAAATCATGCAAAACACTTCTAGCACCTTCAGATATGTTTCTCTGTGTTGCAAAATAGGTTTTATTCATGCACAGACTGCAAAGTTAAAGTGGGACAGAGATTCAGCTTGCATTGCCTGAACCAACTTTGTTCTGCGCTGAAACGCTGTTTTCTGACATTTCAGGGTCTAACTTCAAAAATCATGCAAAACACTTCTAACACCTTCAGATATGTTTCTCTGTGTTGCAAAATAGGTTTTATTCATGCACGGAGTGTAAATTTAAAGTGGGACAGAGATTCAGCTTGCATTGCCTGAACCAACTTTGTTCTGCGCTGAAACGCTGTTTTCTGACATTTCAGGGTCTAACTTCAAAAATCATGCAAAACACTTCTAACACCTTCAGATATGTTTCTCTGTGTTGCAAAATAGCTTTTATTCATGCACAGACTGCAAAGTTAAAGTGGGACCGAGATTCAGCTTGCATTGCCTGAACCAACTTTGTTCTGCGCTGAAACGCTGTTTTCTGACATTTCAGGGTCTAACTTCAAAAATCATGCAAAACACTTCTAACACCTTCAGATATGTTTCTCTGTGTTGCAAAATAGCTTTTATTCATGCACAGACTGCAAAGTTAAAGTGGGACCGAGATTCAGCTTGCATTGCCTGAACCAACTTTGTTCTGCGCTGAAACGCTGTTTTCTGACATTTCAGGGTTTAACTTCAAAAATCATGCAAAACACTTCTAACACCTTCAGATATGTTTCTCTGTGTTGCAAAATAGGTTTTATTCATGCACGGAGTGTAAATTTAAAGTGGGACAGAGATTCAGCTTGCATTGCCTGAACCAACTTTGTTCTGCGCTGAAAAGCTGTTTTCTGACATTTCAGGGTCTAGCTTCAAAAATCATGCAAAACACTTCTAACACCTTCAGATATGTTACTCTGTGTTGCAAAATAGGTTTTATTCATGCACAGACTGCAAAGTTAAAGTGGGACCGAGATTCAGCTTGCATTGCCTGAACCAACTTTGTTCTGCGCTGAAACGCTGTTTTCTGACATTTCAGGGTCTAACTTCAAAAATCATGCAAAACACTTCTAACACCTTCAGATATGTTTCTCTGTGTTGCAAAATAGCTTTTATTCATGCACAGAGTGTAAATTTAAAGTGGGACAGAGATTCAGCTTGCATTGCCTGAACCAACTTTGTTCTGCGCTGAAACGCTGTTTTCTGACATTTCAGGGTCTAACTTCAAAAATCATGCAAAACACTTCTAACACCTTCAGATATGTTTCTCTGTGTTGCAAAATAGCTTTTATTCATGCACAGAGTGTAAATTTAAAGTGGGACAGAGATTCAGCTTGCATTGCCTGAACCAACTTTGTTCTGCGCTGAAAAGCTGTTTTCTGACATTTCAGGGTCTAACTTCAAAAATCATGCAAAACACTTCTAACACCTTCAGATATGTTTCTCTGTGTTGCAAAATAGCTTTTATTCATGCACAGAGTGTAAATTTAAAGTGGGACAGAGATTCAGCTTGCATTGTCTGAACCAACTTTGTTCTGCGCTGAAACGCTGTTTTCTGACATTTCAGGGTCTAACTTCAAAAATCATGCAAAACACTTCTAACACCTTCAGATATGTTTCTCTGTGTTGCAAAATAGCTTTTATTCATGCACAGACTGCAAAGTTAAAGTGGGACCGAGATTCAGCTTGCATTGCCTGAACCAACTTTGTTCTGCGCTGAAACGCTGTTTTCTGACATTTCAGGGTCTAACTTCAAAAATCATGCAAAACACTTCTAACACCTTCAGATATGTTTCTCTGTGTTGCAAAATAGGTTTTATTCATGCACGGAGTGTAAATTTAAAGTGGGACAGAGATTCAGCTTGCATTGCCTGAACCAACTTTGTTCTGCGCTGAAACGCTGTTTTCTGACATTTCAGGGTCTAACTTCAAAAATCATGCAAAACACTTCTAACACCTTCAGATTTGTTTCTCTGTGTTGCAAAATAGGTTTTATTCATGCACAGACTGCAAAGTTAAAGTGGGACCGAGATTCAGCTTGCATCGCCTGAACCAACTTTGTTCTGCGCTGAAACGCTGTTTTCTGACATTTCAGGGTCTAACTTCAAAAATCATGCAAAACACTTCTAACACCTTCAGATATGTTTCTCTGTGTTGCAAAATAGGTTTTATTCATGCACGGAGTGTAAATTTAAAGTGGGACAGAGATTCAGCTTGCATTGCCTGAACCAACTTTGTTCTGCGCTGAAACGCTGTTTTCTGACATTTCAGAGTCTAACTTCAAAAATCATGCAAAACACTTCTAACACCTTCAGATATGTTTCTCTGTGTTGCAAAATAGGTTTTATTCATGCACAGACTGCAAAGTTAAAGTGGGACAGAGATTCAGCTTGCATTGCCTGAACCAACTTTGTTCTGCGCTGAAACGCTGTTTTCTGACATTTCAGGGTCTAACTTCAAAAATCATGCAAAACACTTCTAACACCTTCAGATATGTTTCTCTGTGTTGCAAAATAGGTTTTATTCATGCACAGACTGCAAAGTTAAAGTGGGACAGAGATTCAGCTTGCATTGCCTGAACCAACTTTGTTCTGCGCTGAAACGCTGTTTTCTGACATTTCAGGGTCTAACTTCAAAAATCATGCAAAACACTTCTAACACCTTCAGACATGTTTCTCTGTGTTGCTAAATAGGTTTTATTCATGCACAGAGTGTAAATTTAAAGTGGGACAGAGATTCAGCTTGCATTGCCTGAACCAACTTTGTTCTGCGCTGAAAAGCTGTTTTCTGACATTTCAGGGTCTAGCTTCAAAAATCATGCAAAACACTTCTAACACCTTCAGATATGTTTCTCTGTGTTGCAAAATAGGTTTTATTCATGCACAGACTGCAAAGTTAAAGTGGGACCGAGATTCAGCTTGCATTGCCTGAACCAACTTTGTTCTGCGCTGAAACGCTGTTTTCTGACATTTCAGGGTCTAACTTCAAAAATCATGCAAAACACTTCTAACACCTTAAGATATGTTTCTCTGTGTTGCAAAATAGCTTTTATTCATGCACAGACTGCAAAGTTAAAGTGGGACAGAGATTCAGCTTGCATTGCCTGAACCAACTTTGTTCTGCGCTGAAACGCTGTTTTCTGACATTTCAGGGTCTAACTTCAAAAATCATGCAAAACACTTCTAACACCTTCAGATATGTTTCTCTGTGTTGCGAAATAGCTTTTATTCATGCACAGAGTGTAAATTTAAAGTGGGACAGAGATTCAGCTTGCATTGCCTGAACCAACTTTGTTCTGCGCTGAAAAGCTGTTTTCTGACATTTCAGGGTCTACCTTCAAAAATCATGCAAAACACTTCTAACACCTTCAGATATGTTTCTCTGTGTTGCAAAATAGGTTTTATTCATGCACAGAGTGTAAATTTAAAGTGGGACAGAGATTCAGCTTGCATTGCCTGAACCAACTTTGTTCTGCGCTGAAACGCTGTTTTCTGACATTTCAGGGTCTAACTTCAAAAATCATGCAAAACACTTCTAACACCTTCAGATATGTTTCTCTGTGTTGCAAAATAGCTTTTATTCATGCACAGACTGCAAAGTTAAAGTGGGACCGAGATTCAGCTTGCATTGCCTGAACCAACTTTGTTCTGCGCTGAAACGCTGTTTTCTGACATTTCAGGGTCTAACTTCAAAAATCATGCAAAACACTTCTAACACCTTCAGATATGTTTCTCTGTGTTGCAAAATAGGTTTTTTTCATGCACAGAGTGTAAATTTAAAGTGGGACAGAGATTCAGCTTGCATTGCCTGAACCAACTTTGTTCTGCGCTGAAACGCTGTTTTCTGACATTTCAGGGTCTAACTTCAAAAATCATGCAAAACACTTCTAACACCTTCAGATATGTTTCTCTGTGTTGCAAAATAGGGTTTATTCATGCACAGACTGCAAAGTTAAAGTGGGACAGAGATTCAGCTTGCATTGCCTGAACCAACTTTGTTCTGCGCTGAAACGCTGTTTTCTGACATTTCAGGGTCTAACTTCAAAAATCATGCAAAACACTTCTAACACCTTCAGATATGTTTCTCTGTGTTGCAAAATAGGTTTTATTCATGCACAGACTGCAAAGTTAAAGTGGGACAGAGATTCAGCTTGCATTGCCTGAACCAACTTTGTTCTGCGCTGAAACGCTGTTTTCTGACATTTCAGGGTCTAACTTCAAAAATCATGCAAAACACTTCTAACACCTTCAGACATGTTTCTCTGTGTTGCTAAATAGGTTTTATTCATGCACAGAGTGTAAATTTAAAGTGGGACAGAAATTCAGCTTGCATTGCCTGAACCAACTTTGTTCTGCGCTGAAAAGCTGTTTTCTGACATTTCAGGGTCTAACTTCAAAAATCATGCAAAACACTTCTAACACCTTCAGATATGTTTCTCTGTGTTGCAAAATAGGTTTTATTCATGCACAGAGTGTAAATTTAAAGTGGGACAGAGATTCAGCTTGCATTGCCTGAACTAACTTTGTTCTGCGCTGAAACGCTGTTTTCTGACATTTCAGGGTCTAACTTCAAAAATCATGCAAAACACTTCTAACACCTTCAGATATGTTTCTCTGTGTTGCAAAATAGCTTTTATTCATGCACAGAGTGTAAATTTAAAGTGGGACAGAGATTCAGCTTGCATTGCCTGAACCAACTTTGTTCTGCGCTGAAAAGCTGTTTTCTGACATTTCAGGGTCTAACTTCAAAAATCATGCAAAACACTTCTAACACCTTCAGATATGTTTCTCTGTGTTGCAAAATAGGTTTTATTCATGCACAGAGTGTAAATTTAAAGTGGGACAGAGATTCAGCTTGCATTGCCTGAACTAACTTTGTTCTGCGCTGAAACGCTGTTTTCTGACATTTCAGGGTCTAACTTCAAAAATCATGCAAAACACTTCTAACACCTTCAGATATGTTTCTCTGTGTTGCAAAATAGCTTTTATTCATGCACAGAGTGTAAATTTAAAGTGGGACAGAGATTCAGCTTGCATTGCCTGAACCAACTTTGTTCTGCGCTGAAAAGCTGTTTTCTGACATTTCAGGGTCTAACTTCAAAAATCATGCAAAACACTTCTAACACCTTCAGATATGTTTCTCTGTGTTGCAAAATAGCTTTTATTCATGCACAGAGTGTAAATTTAAAGTGAGACAGAGATTCAGCTTGCATTGCCTGAACCAACTTTGTTCTGTGCTGAAAAGCTGTTTTCTGACATTTCAGGGTCTAACTTCAAAAATCATGCAAAACACTTCTAACACCTTCAGATATGTTTCTCTGTGTTGCAAAATAGCTTTTATTCATGCACAGAGTGTAAATTTAAAGTGGGACAGAGATTCAGCTTGCATTGCCTGAACCAACTTTGTTCTGCGCTGAAACGCTGTTTTCTGACATTTCAGGGTCTAACTTCAAAAATCATGCAAAACACTTCTAACACCTTCAGATATGTTTCTCTGTGTTGCAAAATAGGTTTTATTCATGCACAGAGTGTAAATTTAAAG